>NW_019385658.1:173373-210929 GCF_000671375.1 Centruroides sculpturatus | reverse complement strand
GTGGGATGTAGTACAGTATGCTCCAGTAATTCTTAATAGCATTTTTCTTTGTAGGCTATTTATTTTCTGTTTCATGTGTGTCAACTCCATCCTCTTCCCCCAAATTTGGGCAGCATATGTAACAATTGGGATTACAGCACCTTTATAAATATGTGTTAAAGCCCTTCCACCTATACTCCATTCTTTACGTGCTACTTTCGCTATTTCTTGAAATAAGTTACCCACTTTTTTCTTAATTGTTTCTAGGTGTTCATTCCAGAAAAGTTTGTTGTCTATTGTTACTCCTAAATAGTTGACTTGGTTTACACATTTAATCGATTTATTTTGCATTTTAATTGTGGGTTGCCTTTTTGCCACTTTGCATGTTGTAAAGGCTATGGCGTTTGTCTTCTCTGGATTAAATTTAAGTTTGTTTGCATTTCCCCATTTCTCTATTTTATCCAGTATATTTTTGCATTTTATTTCTATTTGTTTTCTGCTTTTTGCCGAACAGATGACCATTATATCGTCAGCAAAAGCTGTTATTTTTGATTCTGATAATGTGTTGATTTTCAAGAGATCATTTAATATAATTGACCAAAAAATGGGTCCAGAACAGGATCCCTGTGGACACCCCATAGTCATGTCCCTTTCCATTTTTATGTCTGCGTATTCTATGTATGCCTTTCTGTTTGTTAGATAATCACATATAAGATGATACAAATTGTTTGGGCAATTTGCTTCCTCTAATTTAGCATGGATTAGTGACCACCATGCGTTATCAAAAGCACCTTCTATATCAAGACTGAGAGCAATTGTCCAGTTGTTATTTTTCCTCCCTTCTTCGATATTTTTAATTACTTTTGATATAGCATCTTCCGCTGAACGTCCTTCTTGAAACCCGTATTGATTTTCGTTAAACCATTTGTTTGAATTTAGCCAAGTTGTAAGACGATATACTATTAATTTATCCAAAACTTTTCCCAGAACAGGAAGGAGAGAGATTGGTCTATAACAGCAGGATAATAGAGAGGTTGAGGCCGAAGTTTTAAACGCGAAAACGTGTACGTCGGACGTTCGGCGCCGCATTCCTTAAAGCCTAAAAGTTTGGCAATGGTGTTTGGAATGTGGACAATGATTTCACTGACTACCCAAACACCATTGTCAAACTTCTAAGCTTACAGGAAAGCGGCGCTGAACATCCGACGTACACGTTTTCGCGTTTAAAACTTCGGCCTCAACCTCGCTAATGATACGAAAAAAAAATAAGTGACTGAGGTAAGATACCATCGAAAAAAAAGGTTACATCGTAACCTTCTAAAACTATAACGTATAATAGGATCTTTATTTAAACGGCTTTCCTCTTACTTCAGTCTGACTGTCTCTCCTCACTTGTTCTCCCTCGCTGTGCCTACTTGTTTAAATCCTTTGTGACGATTCAGCGATTCCCTTTGTAATCATTTCCATTTGTAACTTTTCGTATCACAAATAAATTTCTTTGCGATTCTAATCGAAGTACAATAGATAAGAAAAACTATATTTTACATTTTTTAACATATAATATCAATTATTCTAGTTTTAACATGGCGAATTACATAATTCGTAATTTTTTCACGTTTGTTTACAGGAACTCGGCAGAAATCATGAACGAACCTACATTCTGTTTCAATTGCTACATCTATCCTTTTACATATGTAACGAAAATGTTTGGCATAAAGATCATGCCATGGTGCTCAGAACTAGATACTGGCAGTAGCATGATTTTTCGAATTTATTACGCATTTCTTGTCTTAATATCGGTTCTGGGTTTGTTGTGGGGAATTTATGTTTCCGTGGTTGACGAAGAAACATGCGTCCAATATTGCGCAGGTTTCCTCTACAAAGTAAAAGATAGTAACGCAACAACGCTTTTCGGTAAAATGTTGTTGTTAGGGTTCATTTCCGCAATGACGTTTACTGTCATTCAAAATTATTTCAAAAAATATGTAAAAATTCAGACATTCGAATGTAATTATAAAGGCGAGATAGAAAAATTGCTAATGGTCAGAAATAGGGTTCAAAAAATCGTATTATTTCTATATGTTTGTGGATGCATAGTGCTATCCTTCGGTTTTGCTGTTGCCGGCTTGTTTCTTCCCATTCCGAAAAACAGATTAATTCTTTGCTCAGTATTTTATCAAATGGTGAACATCTGGGGCTTTTCAGTTGGCCTCCATGCCGGTGCAATCGCATTTCTCGCCTTGTATTTCATAACTTTAAAATTTGACAACATCCACAAGTCATTGATTGAGTGTAGACGTAATCCGCAAATCACGAAAATTGCTTTAACGATCGAAGAAAGAAAATTTGCCGAGTTATGCGAGATAACAGAGTATATTGATCACGAATTTGCTTACATTTTATCCATTGTTGCGTATTTTGTATTAAATCTTATAGCTTGTTCTTTGTATTTTGTCATGTTTGCCGGTCCAATTGATAAATTGATCGTTGGGGGTCGGGCATTAGCCATCACAATCTTATTCATCACTGTTATTCTAAACACTGCTAATGTTCCTGCAAAGGTAAGCTGATGTTTTGAATGTTTTAATGAGTTAATTATGATTTTCTACTTTATAAGTAATTTTGTATTTATCATTGGAATGCATAAATATAGTGTATAATTCATGATACACACACACGCGCATATTAAAAATTAAAATAAATAGTGTCGTGCTCGTTGGTATTCATGTCGATAAATAATTAAATGCGAATTGAAAATATAATCACTTGTATTCGTACTTCTCACATGATATTCAAAAATTCGAAAGACCGTAATTGCTATAGACATAATAAAATTTAATGTTTTAATTGTGATCATAAATTAATTATAACAGTAATTTTATGTAATAGTGTTTATTTAATTAGTAAACTTTGTATAGCATTTGAAATAGTAATATCACAAAACATGGAGTTAATTATCTAAGCTAACATTTACACTTCTCAGAGCAATGTATAATAAAAACAGTATCAATAACACAACACAATGCGTCAAAGAAATGATGGTTGCTGCATAGATAATTATCTGTTGAAAAAATAATTTTATGTTGTTGTTTTTTTTCTATTTTTGAGGTAATATGCTGCAGTAACAATACATCTACTAACAACTAATAGTTTCCTAAATGAGACAAATGGCTGAAAGTGCAAATAGTTGTAAATTAAATAAAAATGANTATTATTAATCGTGATTTTATTAAATAAATTATCTGTGGCGCAATCCGTTATTTTAATTATTATTTTTTGAATTTTTAATATAGAAAGTATGACCAATTGGTCTTTTTCAAGTGTCTTAACACAAAAACAAAAAGAATAAAGAAGAAATTAATTTATATGTACTGTATGTTGTAATATTTTAGTTTAAATAAAACATTACGCGTAGTATATGTAATAATTTAATCAACAGAAATGAGCACGAATTCCAACATTGTTATCAAAGTTTAATCATTTTAAACACTCCGAGATTTTGTCGAATGATGACGATTTTCTCTCACATCAAGGTATTGACATTCGTAAAGAGAATCAATGGAAAACTTTTTGGTTTTCATTATTTTGGATCGATTATATTGACTAAATCATATGTCATTAAGGTAATTCGAAATTTTTGTTTAATATAATTTTATAGTTAAAAAGTAGTTATAAAAATGAAGTTCTTGAACAAATTTCAATAAAATGTAATTAATTAGTTGAGACCGGATGGCATGGGAATCGTCCCACACCATACAGACTTTGGTGTATAGTAAATCTCAAAGAAGGCGTTTTATTCAGTATACATTGATTTATTTCAGGCCATTTTTATGGGCCAGTTTTGTATACAAAAAGTTTGCATATGGCAGATTGCAAATCTATTTCTTCGCTGTATGTGACAAAACCATTGATTCTATTTTTGTATCAAAAGTTAAAAATCGATAAAAGACTTGCAAGAAGGAATATTAATTAAACTACGATTTAAACACTAAAAATTTTTCCGGTTAACAGCAATTAATTTTGAACTCTTAAATCAATAAAGTATGCTAAATTATTTACGTTAATTTTTTTTACTGAAATCAGTAATAAGGAGTAACTGTTGCATGAATTTCTAACTAATATCCAGAATTAAAAATTTATTCGCGATTATATCTATTCTTTTATCTAAATACATAATTTTACTTGTTTATAGCTAATGAGTTCAATATGGCGTGTATTCTCATCACTCTTGGAATTCAGGAAAGTGATGTCAGAGGAATACATTTTGTCAATCTGCAACCAGACACTTTTGTATAAGATATAAATCTAGAACAGATGCATCAAACACAATACTGTAACATGAAAGTCAAATCAAATAATGATTGTTGCCTCTTCTTCACAATCATTAATTGTAATTTTCAAAAATAAGATTACAAAACACACGACTTAATGTTGCACACTTCAATCTACCACCATTAGATGGAAAAATAAATCTAGGAAACGTATATTTTTCATTAAGTAATGAACTATAATTATCAGTCAAATCACTTTATTTGTAGGTAGTCTGTTTAATTGTAAAGGAGTTTTAGTTGTATACTACACGTGACATTAGTACAAGTAAATGTTTACTCTAACATGTAAAGACAATGAGTTATACCTAATATCTAATTTGAATGACTTCACTGTTATTATGACAGGCTAATCGAATTAATAAATTTTCAGTTCCAGGTAAAATAATCAAATGATATAATCCATTTGAAAGGAAAGAAGTTAAATTATTCGGTTGTGTTTACCAGAGCCCCTTTAGCCGCTACTCGAAAACATCGAGTGACGTTTCCACTTCCCAGGACGAGGACCAAGGCGTTGAATTTCGGGAAGCAGTGTTGGTGTTATGTGACGGTGTCGTTTACGGTAACGAAGCGTAATATATAAATGATTGGGTGCGAAGAACACAATAGATAATAGTTCAATTGTTAGTGTTACGGCGAAGGGTGATTGTAAGGATTTGTTGTAATGAAACTGATGAAATCGTCCAAATAATGAAATTCGTGCTTCTTTGCCCTTAATACAGTGAAGCCTGGAATGAGTGGTGAACCAAAGATCTCGATGTCTTACTATCTCTTCTCCACTTATCTGCAAACACCACTGTTACGTCGTCAGTCTTTTTCTTACGTCATCGTTTATCTCATCCTGTTCATCCACCTCTTCCGGGTGCCGATTGATGAATTAATACCTAGTTGGAGCCGAGGACAGCTTATTGCACTCTAAACTGGGTCAGACGGAACGTGTAATTTGTGGTATATCTGTTGCTAAATATCTAATGATCCTATAATAGTTGATATAGTTGAATCTAAGGAGGGTACGAATAATATGGATGGGCGATAATAAAGGGCATGTGTGCTTAAAAGCATTCTTATATTATTTCAAATTTCAGAAAGAAACTTTTATGATATTTACATGACAATGATATTTATATTGTACTCAATTTTATTTTATTTATATTATGAGGTCATTATTTGTCTTTGAAACATAGCAGAAAATTTTAACACGCACCTGTACAACTCTTAAATTTTTTGAAGGAAAATTACCTAACGGACACGAGGAAAAAGAAACTATTTAAGTCATAAAATACGCCATGTTGCTTTGAAAAATTTACTACTACTACAGGCAAAGGTTTCTCTGTCGGATCGAGTGCACTCAGGTTAAAATACAAAAACATGTACCACCGGAATATTTAAACGAGCGGACTTAAACTGTGGACTAAAAGAACACATTGTGTGTCGCTACACTATCGCCGCAATACAAACGAACGGACTCATATAACATTGTTTTAAACACGGTAAACGGGAGTAACGTCTTCCAGTTTGCGCAATAAGCCAGCAGGCAACATATCCAAACTTTTCTTAGTAAATTGGTAAATATGGGTTCAGATCAGATTGGATCGTATACTAGCCTAATAGCGCTCTCCGCTTTATTTGTCTATCGCGATAACATGGTATATTCTTGCTTACTAATACGTAAATAATACCTGTTTATAATTTACTAAAAGGTGTATCAAAGATAGCTTTGTCGAATAACATTTTTATACTGTACTGCGGTAATACGTCTACAGTATTGTAATACTAATTAATAATTTGGAATAAAAATGTATATAATATAAATTATACTTAGTATTATTTCCTTGTTACGTGTATGACACAATAAAATAAATTACGATTAAGATCGTTTCTGCAGTCCTTTATAAAGCCATTTCTTAATTAAACGTTGATACAACAGAGACAAATTGTATGAGTAATAAGTTAGGTAAATTAGCGATAACAATAAATACAGGGCTAGTTAGAGTGTTACTTCCAATTGGATAATATAACCATTGTGTTGTACATTCTGTAATATTAGAAGTAATTTAATAGAATTGACGAAATAAATTAAAAAATGAGTATAAAATTGAGCAAAAGAATCGACTGTTAATAATTATTTTAATTAAGAATTATTCATAATCGAAAATGTAAGCTAAATTTATGATGACTTTAAATATAAAGGCTCTTATATCACACTACTAATTTACAAATTCAAGCAGAATGTGCAATAAATTATTTACTCGTACAGTATTTATCTTTTAATAAATTTGCTTCGGATTGTTTCCATAGCGAATTATAACAATAAATATTTATTCTGTACTGAATAATTTACTGATTATTGAAAATTAAGGCTGTTCTTCATATGATGTAACATTTACCAGAAATGTCCTTACTTAATGATCACTCCTTGCCAAATTATACTGTGCTTATATAAAGAATTGTTGATATTAATTAACAGATTAAAGAAGGATAAATAAATTACAATAATTATATTATAAAATTTTACGGAACATCTAAAAAAAGTCCTATTATAACATAAAATTTGAAAAGTAATTCTTCATTAGAAAATGTATAATAAAGCCGCTTTCACACGTCAAAAGTGTGTTTAAAGATGTGTCCACTCGATATCTGCGTACCGTTCGTGTTTCCTCACACCTAGAATTAGCTCTTTTCCACTTGAGAATCAACATGCTACCTCCCGAGAACACTACAATGGATAACGTAAATAAAAAAATTGTCTTGCCACGTTCATAGTGTACTCCATGAATGAAGTAACAAATCAGCGTTGTGGAGCATCGAATGTACAGTACTCGGACATGTAATCAACCAACGTGAAGAAAACCATATAAAAACCACGTGTTCAGCTCGTTGATGAGGCAGAGAGCCGCAATCAATGTGTTCAGTAGTGTTATTCAGTCAGCCACTTACCGACGATTTTTCGACAAACTAGTGAAAATTTTAACAAAAGATAATGCCGCAGACTTTTATAAAATGCAGCATTAACATTATTCTGGGTTCAGAATAATGAAAAGTCATTACCGAGCTATAAATAAGCACATTCTAGAACCGATTGTTTAAACTTGAATGCGTAAAGTTGTCCACTCACTTTAATGATGAACCACTTAAGAGGTTGTCTCCTTGCTTACTGTTCGGGTAGTAAAGAAAAAATTTAGAATACAGATAATTCTTAACTCCAACAACTCCATTTCTATTTTACAAGGTTTGGCAACTTCAAACAGCATAATAATCGTATAAGAGCAACCGAAAACGTGAATGGCTTATGGAAAATCTTTCAGAAGGTGTACTGTAAATGGAACTTTCGATACTTATCTACTTAAAAAACTATTTCTAGAAGAAAAAATCTGAAAAATAATTCGGAAAAGAGTGGAAAGCCCTATTACACACCAAACTGTAAAAAATATAAGTTTTATAAGTTTGGTGTACTTAAGTGAAAGATCTATTTAACTGTATGTACTGTACCTTTTGTATTTCTTCTATATTCTATTCTGTCTGTATTTCAATCAAATGATATTTTCTTTCCAGAAACACATTTAAATCGAACTTTTAAACAATGGTCAGTTTTAACCATTAAAATTACTATTGGTAACATGTAAATAATGTTCTCTACTCTCAAAATCGTGCACTGAAAATACTAATGCCTTGGAAATAATTATTGATTAATAATAACATGGTAATATGACTACTGAGATCTGAGATGGTTAAGAAAGTAATGTGTAAACATGATAAAGTTTCGATAAAACAGAATAGTTTGATGAGTTCGGAATGGGATGAGAAAATGGACAATTTGTAAAAGGAAAAACTTTCGGTGCGCTTTCTATGGGAAACACGTTGATTTTTAGTTGTTTTACACACGAATAACAGCAGAAAAATTGAACGTGGCCATCTCTTTAATAAGACACATACCTGAAAACCAATTACCAGTGTTCAGTACTTTCATCTACTCGACCACTGAAAATTTAATTGTCAGTTTCCGTTGTGTAATTAATTAGTAAATACTTTCAACTCTCTCCCCTGTGGGAATTAAAAGTAATTATTTTTGTTACGTGCACTATAGAATCGAAAGACCTACAATGGGATAGCCAAGCAGTGAGATAAAGGGAATCAACACATCCAAAAGAACTACAGTAGAGCGTCGTTTATCCGAATCAATTGGGGACTGGGGTGGTTCGGATAACTTATTTTTCGGATAACGAATCATATACGAAAAAATATATTAATTTATCTCATGTTGAAATTTCTCTCCGTTGCGTGTCGCTTCGCGTTGAATTTTCATCGATGTTAAGCCTAACGAAGACTATTGTATCGTTAAAAATTATTTTTTTATTTTCTACAAACAAAATAAATTTATTGAAAAATATAAAAACAATAAAAAATTATAGTCGGATGTTAATTTACTATCAAAAACATAAATCTTTGAGTAGCCCAAGACATGGCCAAAGATTGCAGCGCTACAGCACTAGCGAAAATTTAAATTTTCCGACTGGAATGCTTTCGGATAACGGACGTTTCGGATAACCAGCTTTCGGATAAATGACGCTCTACTGTATACTTAGAAAATTCTTCGACTTATTCGATCCGCACAGATTTAATATCAGATCCACAGAGTGGTAGACTGAGACTTAACTGTTGGGCAATCTGTCCATCAGAACAATAAATTTAGTTACATTTATTTTTCAGTTCACATCTTAACAACGGCCATTCTTTATGTATTAGTCAATGGCCGTTGGCCAAAAGTTTTACTACATAATTGAGAAAGTATTATCACGTGGCATCTAAATCAAAAGAGATTCAAAATGAATATTATAACTGAAATTATAAGTTTAAAATAACCAATGCTTTTCCGAAGCAGAAAATTCATCATCTTGACAAATATAAGAAAGGATTTTAATTAAGATGAATTCTATTAATCAGATTGGAATGGAAAATTATGATGTTTAAACAGATTTTAAAATTCTAATTTCATATTTAATCGATTCACTTTGTATATGTTAAACCTCAGAGAGAATGGTAACACGAGCACTCATTTCAATAAATACTAGAGATGGAGCCACTTATGTGTGTTTGATTACGTAATTTTTATGGAAATCATCTTAGATACAAAAGTCCATTTCTCAAACAATTGATCACTTCCATTGTTGTTCTGGGGAATGCATGAAGTACACGAGGAAAACTCGCCGGTTGATGCAAGAGAAAACATTCAGAACAGAAGAAGGTAGTGTATAATTCTTGCCTAGAATTAAATATAAAAGAATTTTAAATATTCTAATAGTAACAATCAATAAATGTTTAATCCCTTTCAGTAAGAAAAGTACCAAAAGTTGTTAAGCTAATTTTAATGTAAAATATTAACAATTAATAATGAATTACTATAATTGATTGTTCAAAGAACATCTCTCTTACACAGATCGTCCAGATGTGCATTTTCTTATTACAATCATTTTGTAATAAGAAAATGCAAACCTAAATGTTCTGTCGAATAGGGATGCCTCACAGAAAAGCTTTTTATCCCCGCACGGCAGATCGCACAAATAAAACTCTACAACGGGCTACGTAAACTGGCCGTATTTTGATTATAGGCATGCGACGAAAGATTCGGGAAAAACTATATGGGCCGTTAAACGATCGCGTACCCGTGATTAAATATCCTTCTTCAGTCGTTTTTTCCAATCTGGCATTGATATGCTGGCATATACAACATTATGTCAACAGACAATTTAGATATAGCGCATCATGAGCACTCAAATTTTAATTCAATCGTAAGAGAAAATTGTAAAACTTTGTTACTTAGAGAACTTTTAAGAATAAATAGCCAAATTTATTTATTACTATTTTACAAAGGGATTGTGTTCCAAACTCTCTTTGCTCATTCACTCACGCAGACAGAGAGGAGACAGCAGGATACATTACATTTTTTACATTTAGTGGAGCACTCCCTCTGACCTGTAGCATTAAATGCTACTGGCTCGAGGTACTCCTCTTTTAATTAACCTGCTTCGCATATGCTTTGCAGGTAGTTAAGATTACATAGTCGCGGTCGTAGCCGCAATACATTAATACCCGACAATTCTATTTTTTACATTAATTATATTTTTGTTGAGTAGAGTATTTGATGTCATTAATTTAACAATGAACTATGACAGAAATTTTTATGTTCTGTTTTTATAACAAGTTTTTATAAATTCATTGAAATAATAATATATGTTAACATTATTTATAAGGCTACTTTTCCTAATAGGCCAATCGTAACCTTCTTTGTTACAAACTAATTTTAACTCGTTTCTTACTTTTTCATATTGCATACAGTCAAATAAGATGTGTGTGGGTGTTTCACTTACCCCACAAATCTCGCAGTTTTCATCATCTCGATGATTAAATCTATAATGATATTTCGCAAAATCTCCATGACCTGTCACGAATCTTGTGAATTTGTGTCCAATTTGTAGATGTTTGTTATTTAACCTCTGGTTAATATCTGGTATGTATTCAAAGAGTTCCCTTCCTTTTGTAGTTATTTCCCACCGTTGTTGCCACTGTAATATGTATCTATTTTTGATTTCAGTTTTTATATATTTTGTAGATATTTTTCTGTATGATTCCTTTGTTTTTAGATAACTAGCCTCTTTAGCCAGACTGTCCGCTCTTTCATTTCCTTGGTCTCCAAAATGGGCTTTGACCCAGCTGAACACTAGCATATTATCACTTTTCACAATATTTCGTCTTATATTATCTATTAGTTCACTTTTATTGTTACCATCATTAAGAGCTTTTAATACAGCCTGGCTGTCTGTGCAAATAGTAATTTTTATATTTTTCTTCCTTTGACTTATCCAGTTAATTGCATGATCTATTGCTACCAATTCTGCTTGATAATTTGTGCATCTTTTATCTAACTTGATTTTTTTATGATACTGTTCCCTATTTCTATAGTAATAAACATACGACGCTCCCACTCCTTCTGAGGATCTTGATCCGTCCGTATAGATTCTGTATTTATCCCGATAGTTGTATTTCTTTATATGTATTTTCTCCCATTCATATCTTAATAATTTTTGGTGTTGTTTCATATCTGCTTCTAGCTCGTCCTCTTTTTTCAATAAATCATTATGAGTTTTGTTTTCTTTTAATATATTTCTTGTGTCACTATGCTGTCGAATTTCCAAATCCAGAGGCATTAGGCCCGCCAGTACACAGAGTGCATCGTGGGATGTAGTACAGTATGCTCCAGTAATTCTTAATAGCATTTTTCTTTGTAGGCTATTTATTTTCTGTTTCATGTGTGTCAACTCCATCCTCTTCCCCCAAATTTGGGCAGCATATGTAACAATTGGGATTACAGCACCTTTATAAATATGTGTTAAAGCCCTTCCACCTATACTCCATTCTTTACGTGCTACTTTCGCTATTTCTTGAAATAAGTTACCCACTTTTTTCTTAATTGTTTCTAGGTGTTCATTCCAGAAAAGTTTGTTGTCTATTGTTACTCCTAAATAGTTGACTTGGTTTACACATTTAATCGATTTATTTTGCATTTTAATTGTGGGTTGCCTTTTTGCCACTTTGCATGTTGTAAAGGCTATGGCGTTTGTCTTCTCTGGATTAAATTTAAGTTTGTTTGCATTTCCCCATTTCTCTATTTTATCCAGTATATTTTTGCATTTTATTTCTATTTGTTTTCTGCTTTTTGCCGAACAGATGACCATTATATCGTCAGCAAAAGCTGTTATTTTTGATTCTGATAATGTGTTGATTTTCAAGAGATCATTTAATATAATTGACCAAAAAATGGGTCCAGAACAGGATCCCTGTGGACACCCCATAGTCATGTCCCTTTCCATTTTTATGTCTGCGTATTCTATGTATGCCTTTCTGTTTGTTAGATAATCACATATAAGACGATACAAATTGTTTGGGCAATTTGCTTCCTCTAATTTAGCATGGATTAGTGACCACCATGCGTTATCAAAAGCACCTTCTATATCAAGACTGAGAGCAATTGTCCAGTTGTTATTTTTCCTCCCTTCTTCGATATTTTTAATTACTTTTGATATAGCATCTTCCGCTGAACGTCCTTCTTGAAACCCGTATTGATTTTCGTTAAACCATTTGTTTGAATTTAGCCAAGTTGTAAGACGATATACTATTAATTTATCCAAAACTTTTCCCAGAACAGGAAGGAGAGAGATTGGTCTATAACAGCAGGATAATAGAGAGGTTGAGGCCGAAGTTTTAAACGCGAAAACGTGTACGTCGGACGTTCGGCGCCGCATTCCTTAAAGCCTAAAAGTTTGGCAATGGTGTTTGGAATGTGGACAATGATTTCACTGACTACCCAAACACCATTGTCAAACTTCTAAGCTTACAGGAAAGCGGCGCTGAACATCCGACGTACACGTTTTCGCGTTTAAAACTTCGGCCTCAACCTCGCTAATGATACGAAAAAAAAATAAGTGACTGAGGTAAGATACCATCGAAAAAAAAGGTTACATCGTAACCTTCTAAAACTATAACGTATAATAGGATCTTTATTTAAACGGCTTTCCTCTTACTTCAGTCTGACTGTCTCTCCTCACTTGTTCTCCCTCGCTGTGCCTACTTGTTTAAATCCTTTGTGACGATTCAGCTATTCCCTTTGTAATCATTTCCATTTGTAACTTTTCGTATCACAAATAAATTTCTTTGCGATTCTAATCGAAGTACAATAGATAAGAAAAACTATATTTTACATTTTTTAACATATAATATCAATTATTCTAGTTTTAACATGGCGAATTACATAATTCGTAATTTTTTCACGTTTGTTTACAGGAACTCGGCAGAAATCATGAACGAACCTACATTCTGTTTCAATTGCTACATCTATCCTTTTACATATGTAACGAAAATGTTTGGCATAAAGATCATGCCATGGTGCTCAGAACTAGATACTGGCAGTAGCATGATTTTTCGAATTTATTACGCATTTCTTGTCTTAATATCGGTTCTGGGTTTGTTGTGGGGAATTTATGTTTCCGTTGTTGACGAAGAAACATGCGTCCAATATTGCGCAGGTTTCCTCTACAAAGTAAAAGATAGTAACGCAACAACGCTTTTCGGTAAAATGTTGTTGTTAGGGTTCATTTCCGCAATGACGTTTACTGTCATTCAAAATTATTTCAAAAAATATGTAAAAATTCAGACATTCGAATGTAATTATAAAGGCGAGATAGAAAAATTGCTAATGGTCAGAAATAGGGTTCAAAAAATCGTATTATTTCTATATGTTTGTGGATGCATAGTGCTATCCTTCGGTTTTGCTGTTGCCGGCTTGTTTCTTCCCATTCCGAAAAACAGATTAATTCTTTGCTCAGTATTTTATCAAATGGTGAACATCTGGGGCTTTTCAGTTGGCCTCCATGCCGGTGCAATCGCATTTCTCGCCTTGTATTTCATAACTTTAAAATTTGACAACATCCACAAGTCATTGATTGAGTGTAGACGTAATCCGCAAATCACGAAAATTGCTTTAACGATCGAAGAAAGAAAATTTGCCGAGTTATGCGAGATAACAGAGTATATTGATCACGAATTTGCTTACATTTTATCCATTGTTGCGTATTTTGTATTAAATCTTATAGCTTGTTCTTTGTATTTTGTCATGTTTGCCGGTCCAATTGATAAATTGATCGTTGGGGGTCGGGCATTAGCCATCACAATCTTATTCATCACTGTTATTCTAAACGTTGCTAATGTTCCTGCAAAGGTAAGCTGATGTTTTGAATGTTTTAATGAGTTAATTATGATTTTCTACTTTATAAGTAATTTTGTATTTATCATTGGAATGCATGAATATAGTGTATAATTCATGATACACACACACGCGCATATTAAAAATTAAAATAAATAGTGTCGTGCTCGTTGGTATTCATGTCGATAAATAATTAAATGCGAATTGAAAATATAATCACTTGTATTCGTACTTCTCACATGATATTCAAAAATTCGAAAGACCGTAATTGCTATAGACATAATAAAATTTAATGTTTTAATTGTGATCATAAATTAATTATAACAGTAATTTTATGTAATAGTGTTTATTTAATTAGTAAACTTTGTGTAGCATTTGAAATAGTAATATCACAAAACATGGAGTTAATTATCTAAGCTAACATTTACACTTCTCAGAGCAATGTATAATAAAAACAGTATCAATAACACAACACAATGCGTCAAAGAAATGATGGTTGCTGCATAGATAATTCTCTGTTAAAAAAATAATTTTATGTTGTTGTTTTTTTTGTATTTTTGAGGTAATATGTTGCAGTAACAATACATCTACTAACAACTAATAGTTTCCTAAATGAGACAAATGGCTGAAAGTGCAAATAGTTGTAAATTAAATAAAACTGAATAAAAATAATAGAATGATTTGAAAGACAACGAACAAAAACAAAAATTTTTCAAATTTTTTCATAAGCATTATATAGAAGGGATTGAATTAATAGTTTCATTGTATTTCAATCTTTTCCATGCGGAAACACATGTATGACTCATAATCCCACATTACCTACATCAGCCTTCGATTTTTCTGAAACGTTAATATTGGCTATTTTTTATCCGTATGTACTGCAATATTATTTTTCTTGTATTTTTCACCAGAAAAGTTCTAATTTATACCTTCATTTAACAATAGGTAGCATGTTAGGTAAATAATTAACAGTATGAATTATAGGTAGTGAGAAGCAGCACGATCTTCTATTNTTATGATGACTAAATCATATGCCATCGAGGTAATTTAAAATTTTTATTTAATATAATTTCATACTTTAGTTGTTAATTAAATGTAATTAATACACACATGGTCTTGAATTTTTGTAAAAAGATTTTCTTCAATATTCAACAGATACACCCTAATACGGCGCTGAAATTTCGTAATGTATAATATTGCGTACGATTTCTAACAAATTTTAGTTGTAAACAAATCTTCGACAGGTGAAGTAATCGCGGCACTTCATACTTGGTAAACTCATCCGGTCACGAAAAGATATGCCCTCTTTGAACTTAACGCAGTACTAGGAGAAAATTCTTAGATACAGTTTGACACACGAATGACCCACTAGCAATAAGACAAGTCCTCAGTTTACGGCTCGATTTTGTCTCAATTAGGAACCATAAAAGGATTTATTAATATCGGATAATATGACGATTGTCACGAAGAACTCTGTAAGAAGACTTTTGTTCAGCTGACGATGCTTCACCTCGCCATTTTTAGACGTTTAATTTGTATAGGAAAAATTTGCATAAATTTTCTTATTGTACCAAAACTTAATAATCGTTCAAAGACTTGTATTAAAAAGTATTAAACTAAAATTTGAACATCTTCGAAAATTTTACAGATAAATTTTGAACTTTTAAATTCATAAAATTTAACGATAGACTAATTTTTGAACAGAAAGTAGTCATATTGACTTACTGTTGTATAAATTTCTAACTATGAGAATTCGTTTTCGTTTAATTTTCGTATTTGTAAATAAGTAAAGATAAGATAATTTATGTAAATGCATTCTTCCTATATCTAAATGTGTACTTTTATTTTCTTATAGTTAATGAGTTCGATTTGGAGTGCATTCTCAACACTCTTGGAATTCAGAAAAGTGATGTCAGACGAATACATTTCTTCAATCTGCAACCAGACACTTTTGGATAACATTTAAAACTGGAAGGGAGACAATAACATTTATAATTAAGTCAAATAATGATTGTTGCCTCTTCTTTACAATGACTAATTATAATGTTCAGAAATAAGATTACAAAATACACGATTTAACATTGTACACGTCAATTTAACACTGTTATATGAAGAAGCAAATCTAGGAAACTTATAAACTTATTATTATATTAATAAGTGATCAGTAAGTAATAATTTTTAGTTCGTTACTTAATGAACTAATAGTTATCACTCGAATCACTTAATCTGAAGGTAGTCTGTTTATTTGTAAACGAGTTTTAGTTATATACTACACGTAACATTAGTACAATTAGTGAATGTATAGTCTAACATGTAACTATAACGAGTGCTAGCTAATATCAAACTTCAGTGACTTTACTGTTAGATGAGTAGACACGCACAATTCACTAAATTTTTATTCTGTAACTAAAACTTTTCTGTTAACAAACGAATGTAGATGTTATTGCTAGGTATATTTCGAATCATAAATAAAAATCGTTGTTTAAATTGTAGTACAGTACATTTGTTGCTTTTTTTATTTTTATTTTCAAATAAAATAATTAAATATTATAAACCAATTAAAAGGAAACAAATTAAATTATTCAATTATTACCCACTTGTTATAGTAATTTATATTTATTAAGTTTTCTCTTTCTCATAAAAGCTTTGTTCATTTTTATTGCGGAAACGTCAGTATTTCTAAATAAAAAGCGTTTCTCTGTGAAGTATAATGTATAAGAAAAAGTTTATAATGTATAGATTTATAATTATGTATAAGTGGTATGCTTATAATTCTAAATACTTTCCAACTACAATCATGTAATATTAACGTCAAAAGACACCCAATTTTATAGAAATTCTAGTATATTAAACGTTTTCAAAGCTGAATATAGCAAAGCTAATAAACATCTTCCTTCAATTTAAAACCAATTTATCCTGAAAGTTATTGCAAATGTAAAAAAATTTGTTTTGAAATTAATCCTTTTTACTAGTGTCTGAATCAATTTCGCTCAACAAATATCAATTTGTTGGGCGTGTCGTTCCAACAACACATTAAAATACAATTCCGGAAAGTCCAAGTTCCAGAAATGACAAAAACTTGCGTCAAATTTAAGCACAGACACAAGCGGAAACACAAGCCGGGAGAGTCCAAATTCGAGTAAAGGCACGATTCATCAAGAATTTTTAATATTTGCCATGTTGAAAATTTTATCCGTTGCGTGTCGCTTCGTGATGAATTTTCGTCCATGTTAAGCAAAACGTAAATTATTTAAAATAATAATCCAGGCTGTTGTATCATTAAAAATTATTTCTTTATTTTCTACAAACGAAATAAATATATTGAATTTATCGAACTTTTCGTCTTAATGTTCGATATAATATTTATAAAATTTGGGGAAATCCAGCATATTTTTCGAATTTTGTATACCTGGAAAAGAACCCAGAAGGGGCTACAAAAACGTTTCTTATTAATCATTTAGCGGTTAGTGGTTGCTGCCAACCGTAATTATCGTTACCCCCAGTGTGGTAAGCGGATAGGTAAAAATTTTATACTTAGTATCGAAACTCGGTGAAAACGGCTATAATCTACAAACCTTAATTTGTGCTATCGTTACATTTTTTCCGGGCACATCTGCTAGTTCACAATAACAGTATTAGCAACAGCCCCGAACCTCGAGTACAGTATTTATGGGTCGTCGTTGACCAACGCCTGGCTTAACCCGCAACAAACTCGCTAAATAAAGAGGCCTTCTTAGTGCACAGAGGAGCGAGTAAAAAAAATAAATAAATAAAACCCTCGGAGTGGCAAGTGTTAACTGTTTCTCTAAAATTACCTTTCTTAAAAAGAACGCGCTTACAAAAGAATAGAAAAAGATTAGATCTGCAGAAACTGTTTTATTTTTGCAAACATTATGTTTTTACAAATTACATATGTTTTATTCTTTATCGAGGCATTTTTAAACACACTTTTAATGACATTTATATAGGTCCAAAAACATATTTTAATGTGTGCGACTATCGCTTGGATGCCGTAACAATTACTATTAATGTTTTACAAATATAAATATACAACAATTTATAATTGTGATTAAAATTATTAATTAATATATTAATAATCAATTAATTTATCAAACGTTTTATGTATAAAAAATTTGTTTTCCAATTAATCTTTTTACTTGTATCTGAATAACAAATATCAATTTGTTGAGCGTGTCGTTCGAATAACAAATTAGAACACGATTCCGAGAATTCAAGTTCCAGGGATGAAAAAATTAGAAGTCAAATTTGAGCGCAGACACAAGCCGGAAGAGTCTAAATTCCAATATACACAGGATTCTAGAGTCAAATTCGAGATAGACGTAATTCGAGAAAGTCCATATTCGAGTGCAGACACCATTCACCAGTCAAATCTGGGGTTGACATAGTTCGGGAAATTCCAATTCGAGTACAGGCACAATTGAGGAGTAAAATTCGGGAGAGTCCAGATTCGTGAAGTAGACATAAATCGAGAGTCCAAATTCGTGTAGACCAATTCGGGCAAATGGTAATTGTCTAAAAGACAATAATAAGGAGACACAGCCGGGACAAAGTCACAATTGGCAAGTCATAATCGGAATTTGCATTCATGCAATCGGAATGTCAAAATCAGGAGAAGTCATCGATGGTTTGCAGAAAAAACCATATCTAAAAGTGAATGAAAAACCAATATTTTAATTTTTACTTATAAATTGAAAATTATTTTTGCAATTTTTAGGAGCTTTTTAGATTTTATTTATTAATTTTTAAACTTTATCATTTCTTTTTGTTATTCTTTGAATATATTTAAATGAAAACAAAATTAAGAATATTATTTTCTTATAAAATAAAAATAAACTTACGTGCCAAATGATATTGCTTACGGCAATTAATTGCATACTGCCACCTGTCATGTATGTATGAAATATGTCATTGTCAATTCCATTATTTTAACATGTTCCTGTCCGCGTAATAATGTAAAATTACTGGATAATTTAATTTCTACATTCATTTATACTACTGCTTTCGCTATGTCAAGAGACCAGCAACTTACACCCTACGATGTATTTTAATGTGAGTACTTAGACAGGAATATACAAGCTACGTATGCCCGATACCCTAAAAACCTGGGTTTTCTGTAGGTACGATCTCAATCGCATCAAAATATAACCACGCTAATATCGTACATAAGTATATTCAGTTTTTCTATTGTCCGGCCATTAATTGCGAGTTTTTACGAAATTGTGTTAATTTATAAACCGAGACCGTAAAATCTCCCAAGTGTTTGGTGTAGAATACAATATACACTTACACAAAGCCAACACGGCTCAAATATATGGCAAATCACAGAGCGGGATCTTATTGTCGATGGACAGAGGGAAGCCAAGAGATCATTACTCGAACCGAACGTACTCTCATTCTCCACTTCTGGCCATTTTACACACCTTCTGCACGGATCTAAATGTAGAAAAAAAGTATAATTATTCATCTAAAACGTATAACTCCATTTGAATTGCATTAAAACATATTGCGGCGCTGTAAATGTTGGCCTACAAAGAACGAAAGTTGGATTATGAAATTCATTGGTTCGGTGACGTTTTGAATTCAACTTTTCATCCAATCAGTAATGACACGGACGAATAGGCCGATACAGCGCCGAACAATACGGGAAAGTCATGCGATTCGCAAACATTTCCAACTCAATCTTAATGCTATAAAAATTTTTGGCATAATCGATACTTGGGATTAGCGATTTATTTCCAATTTCAGAGGGTAAATCGTACAAAATCTTACCTCTTAACCGGTTTCCACACGCTCTTAAAGAACGACCCGACTTTCTTCAATGTATTTCTATCCCTGGAATGGCCAGGATTACCTCGCACGCAGTCTTCGTGCTCTGCCGGGTCTTCGTCCGCTTTGGTGTTTCGTGGAGGAACCGCGCTTACTCCTTCATCCTCCACATTTTCGACCAATCTCTCACTAAACAAGCAAAGAAATATAATAAATATATAATTTTGTAATTGAATTACGATGAATAATTATAAATGATAACACTTGGAAAACATTTTTTAAAAATTTTCCACGAGGGTAAAAAAGGATTAAACTTATTACTATTTATTGAAAAATTAAAACGATGATTTATCGTATTTCTCAGAATAACCCCCTCGTTAAACAGCTCATACATACAATATACACGAGTTTATTACATAGAAACAGTAATGTAATTTACCTGTTAAAACGTTGGCAGGCCGTCTGACAGATTGGTAGAACCTTCATCACAGCTTTTCTATAAGCGGACTTGATGTTATTTTCAAAAACATCTAAACCTTCGAAAGCACCGGTCGAGGGTTCGAACAGGCCTTTCTTCATCTTGCTGCCTCGAAATTTAAAATAATCCAAATTTTGTGGAATGACGAATCTTCGCATATCCACATCCTCCCTAAATATGCAAAGAGAAAATAACTATTTAATTCTACTATCAAACTACATTACATCCCCGTGCTTTTAAGTTTATTCGACAGAAGGAAAGGGCCTTTTATAAATCTTTTTCTGTTATTTTAAAAAAAGACATATTGAACATATTGAAACCAAGTTGGGATTAAAATTTTAGTAAATTTCGTCATATTAACGAACTAATCCGTGAGATAAAAGAGGCCCGATTACTCGCTTAAATAACAGTAAATTGAAAAGCCCTAAATTATCTTCGGGGCCCCTTTTCGAGGTCTTATAAAGTCCTCTATTGCAATACAACAATACAGGAAGACACAAAAATCTTTACATTTAATCTAATTAGGCCTAATTATATATTGTAGATGGAAGTTTTTCTTTAAAGTTTTTAATTGCTAAAACCAAGTTCTTATCCGAATAAATAGTAATGAAATGTCTCTTACCCAGGAGAATGGGGCAGGGATCGATACTCTACCGCCAAAAAGCATCTTCGAATCGCTTTCCAAATCGCACTCTTCTTATTAACAAGAGCAAAAGTACGCAACAACGACAACTTCAATTGTTGAATTCGTTTGTTACGCGTTAAACCAAAAAAGCGGAAATTTAATGAACAGGTTAAGATTTTTTAAAATATAATTTCAGAATCTGTATAATAAAAAGCCACGTCACACCGGTGTGGGGATAGGAGTTAGAATAGGGACAGTTCGATATGGTGGTGCTGAAGTGATGTCGGCACGAAATACAAAGATGTAAATGTAAACATTTGGCGTTAACCAAAACCGTACACGAGAATATAACGAAATTAAAGCAAATACTTGACGAAAATACAACCAGAACTTGATATTTATACCGTAATATCGGGAGAGATGATTACTTAATTGCCATTTCTAGAAATGATTCTATATAGGCCTACATAATTAGAAAACAAACCGGGCATTGTAACGTGGATCTGATTAATCACACCTGCAGAATAACTATTTAGTCGAGAACTTCAATACTGTATTAATTAAACTGATGGGTAATGTCACCAGGAAAGTCGTGCTAAAATTCCGTTTGTTCTCTCCAAGTTTTTATATGCTTAATTTAATAGAAAATCGGCTGAAGATTTGTAAAGTCGTGGCAAATCTTTCTTACCAGAAGTGCTTGAATTTATAACTACAACAACACGTTTATTTTTTATTGCAAGCGAAGACTCAAATCAAACAGGTGCAGTCATTTAAAGAAATAATCGTATTGTCTAAGATGCACTTCTCGTTAGCTATGGGATTATACTTGGGAAACGTTTTTATTTACTCTTATTTTTACCAAACTCCCAGTGTTTAAATTTGGTCACCGCCGCTAAGAGTGGAGACAGAGTCCATTCGGCCACTTTTGAGCCATTTTCCACTTTTCAAACAATAACTTACCACCTTTTCTATCATTTCCAATCATGTAATATTATTGAATCATCCCGTTTTTTTAAGTTTTTGCCATAATATAAACACGATGTAAGTGCAAAAGTAACTTTAACAGCAATAAGACTTTTAATGTAAAACGACTTTATAATAACTTATGGCAAATATCGGGTGGGCAGCTTATTGGGTACGTGCAAACTTGCAATTAATGCTTAGTGGTTGAAATACGCTACTATAAAATTAAATAGCAACATCACGAAGGAGTGCGCGTAGCCACCTGCACATTTCAGAACCAGAAATGTAACAGAAATATGCAAATGATTAAAAAACAAAGATATCCCATGGACACCTGTTTATTCAGTAACCAATATAGACCTGACACTGCTACTCAGCGAGACATACTATTAATGAGGCAATTAATGGTTTCCCGAAGTACCCCCTGCCAAGCTGTGTCTACTGCAACAAGCATGTAGACTACAGTATGTGGCGGTGCTCTCCAGTTCACCTCAGGTTAGACGAGGTCCCACAGGTTGTCGACAGGAAAGAGGTACGTACAGCGAGGCTCCTGACCAGGAAAGGATATGAATTTCGTTCCTGCTGGAGAGAGTTCGTCGTGCGATATGCGATCGATCATTGTCTTGCTGGAACAAAGTGTTGGGTGTGACC
This sequence comes from Centruroides sculpturatus, assembly GCF_000671375.1. NCBI lineage: Eukaryota > Metazoa > Arthropoda > Arachnida > Scorpiones > Buthidae > Centruroides > Centruroides sculpturatus. The sequence continues at coordinate 188,364 of NW_019385658.1, read as the reverse complement.
TGCTCCAGTGGTCAAACATCAGCCAACACCTGATACCAGTCAATCGTCTAACTGTGACTTTACTTCAGACATGCATTCCTGTGTTTAGTGGTTAATGGCATTTCTGTTGCCGGTTGTCGTGCGACCAGCTCGACTTCGACTTCGTGCAACTGTTGCGAATGGTTTGGTAGACAAAGATGCCTCAGTTGACAGCGAGGGATGGCCACGATTCTCAAGTACCATTGCGTAAAAGGATCCTGACAGGCCGCATGGTGGATGTGCTGGTCTGTGTGTTTTGTAAGAGTATACTGTCAGAAAGTTTGGCGTGATAATCTATGAATTTTTCTTTTACGTTGCTAAAATTAACGTAACAACTGTCTGGGCTCTTACATGAATTCTCTGAAACTTATCAGAATAAAATGTTAAATTTATACGTGCAATTTTTTTATGAGATTTTATAAAAAATTCTCTTTCTATCTTTAATTATTAAAAATGGCAAAAAGCTTAATAATTTTGAAGGTAAAGATAAGTTCTATAAAAATTATAAATCCTTATAAGAGATAAAATCTTCGTTTAAGTCTGGCTATGCTCGAAATATTCGTGAAATCCGTCTCTACTCCACCCCTCACCATTAAAGCAGCATCGCTGTCACTTATACGCAAGCAACCATGCCAAATTTCAATTTTTCATCATTACAGTGTTTTGAAATAATAAACGAAATAAATTTCAATACACACACATCCACGAATTTTTTTTCGATTTTTATAAATTTGGCAATAGCTCAAAGGCTCAAATTTCACACGATCCCAACACTCTTATTTTGTGTTTTTTATTCCCCGTTATGTATATGTTAAGCTAAAAGAACGTAAATGCTTATTCAGTGAAAAGAACGTTAACAACGCGTTGTGATCTATTTAAGTCATCCACTGCGTGATATTTGTGTTTCGGCACTTGTAAAAACAGCTACAACGCGTTGTGACTAAATTAAAAAGTCCACAAAGAGAAATTCATGTCTTGGCTTTCATTATATTTGACCACTACGCGTTACGGTGATTAAGAAAAGTCATATCGCATTCTGAACGTTCGCTGATGCAACCACCATACGACGGACAGATTGTAACTTGTCAACGATCTCATTGCAATCACCAAAGAGTTTGTGTTGTGTTTATTCTTGACTGTCATATTTGAGTGTGAACGTTTGTGCGATAATTATAGCTAGTAATGAGAACGTATTTTATGATAAATTAAGTGAGTTAATGAAGACAAGTACTGATCGCAGTTTTTTTCATTAGTGACGAACAATACGAACGGTTACTTCAAGAAACGAAACAGGCACAGCTTCTTAAAAAAGCAATCAATCTCTATCGACAAAGCAGTATCGTCGTCTTAAACGATATGATGTGTTTAAAATTGGTGACCGAAAAGTTGATTAAAGGTGGATCTGATAGCATTTGTGATTCAAAAATCTGTTATTTTCGTATTGCGAATGAACTACTTGATATTTTGAAAAAAGCATATACTAGCTTAATAAAGCATAAAAGATAAGTAGATTGTTTGAAGGAATTGAGACATTTTTACTTTGTTTTGTAATTTTTGTTAGCACTGCAGAGTGGGCCGAAAATGATATTTGAGTGTCATAAATTCACATATTATTACTATGTTAAATAAGACAGACTTCTTTTTTTCATTTTGACAAAAAGCACTACGTATAATTGACGATGTTTGACTGACTTTTCTCAAATCTATCTTAATTTGGATTGTTTTTGAAATAGCATTTACAAATTACGATTACTGTTATTATTATTTTGAATAATTGAAGCAAGACAAGTAGCATTTAAATTTATAGGACACTAAATCAGTGAATTAAAAATGAAAAAATTAATTTATTTCCTGGAAATTTACTTTCTGAAGTATTTTCATTTAGCAATGTAAATGCACATAAATTAGGAAAACCTAAGTAATTAAGATTTTTATAAAATGATTAATTAATTTTTGCAAACATTATAAGACCGACCAAACACTATAAATAATGTATGAAAATGGTTTATGTGCTATCCTAACAATTATAATTCAAGGACATAAGTAATTATATCTACATAACAAATATAAACATCCATCCCAAGAAATTGCACGTCATCCCCGTGCTTTTAAGTTTATTCGACAGAAGGAAAGAGCCTTTTATAAATCTTTTTCTGTTATTTTAAAAAAAGACATATTGAACATATTGAAATCGAGTTGGGTTTAAAATTTTAGTAAATATTAACGACCTAATCCGTGATATAAAAGAGGCCTGATTACTCGTTTAAATAACAGTAAATTGAAAAGCCCTAAATTATCTTCGGGGCCCCGAACTGTGCCTTATAAAGCCCTCTATTGCAATACAGGAAGACACAAAAATCTTTACATTTAATCTAATTACGCCTAATTATATATTGCAGATGGAAGTTTCTCTTTAAAGCCTTTAATTGCTAAAACCAATTTGTTATCCGAATAAATTGGATTGAAATGCCTCTTACCCAGGAGGATGGGGCAGGGGTCGATACTCTCTACCGTCAAAAAACATCTTCGAATCGCTTTCCAAATCGCACTCTTCTACGCAACAACGACAACATCAATTGTTGAATTCGTTTGTTACGCGTTAAACCAAAAAAAGCGGGAATTTAATGAACAGTTTTGGATTTTTTTTTATTATAATTTCAGAACCTGACTTTCAAAATTTGAATTATCAGAATTAGATCAGAATTATGTTCGTTAACCGATCACCACTGTATTCAACGCCACGCAAACCTGATGTCGGCAGCTATTGAATTACCGCTAGTTCTTAGTGTAAGCTTAAATTTTACATTTTTATTAGAAACATGTCTTATAAAACCAGTTCAGATGAATATCGTAGTAGTGGTTACATGCCTTGATAGAAAGAATGCTTTTTATAAGTGGTCTGAAGCTGTATTTGAAGTATACGAAAACACGGTGCATCGAGATGGTTTCTGTATTCAGCTGTTTCATTTACGTTCCTTATGGAAATTTCAGAAAATAATGGTTAAAGAAATTGAACTGAAAAGACTGTATACATTTTCACGGTCATAAGAGAACTTTCAAGTTGACATGGCGCAAAGATTGTTTCACTTGTAATTTATTTATCAATTGGTTTTAAGCTGATGACACAAAAAAAAGTACTTTTTATGATTTGGTTAATGATCGACAAGAATTGTATTATTATTTACAAACCCTGAGATAGACCAACAGCACGACGATGCATGTAAAATTCGAAAATTATAGTGGACATACACTTTTTTATAAAGTTGTACTATTGTTCCGGTTGCAAGAAAACTGGAAGCATTTCAGATCAGAGTGCTCAGTAAAACAATTACCAATACTGACAACGTACTTCATACCAATATACAAATATCCAGAAATGACATTGAAAACGCTATAAATTATATAGATAAGAAAGGACGGCCCACCTGTGGCAGAGCGGTTCCGTTGATGAACACTGGGAGTTCGGTCGTGGGTTCGCGTCTGGCAAGGAGAAGTTGTTCACGTAGAGTTTTCCGGTTTTTATCCACGTCTGTAACGTCTGAATACAGGCATTCAAAAAACTCCCCGGAAGGCATTTCTGCCTCGTGTAATATCGCGTATCCAGAGAAAGCAATGGGAAACTACTCTGGTATTGACATCACTTTGCGCGCAAACTGATCCATACTAACCTGCGCCGAATGTTCGCTGACATCAGGATTGACCTAACGTGGCATAAAAGAAAAAAGAGCAATCGACTAGACTGAGTTACGTTGGATTTAATCGAGTAATAAATCTTGAAGACAGGATTTTAAATCAATTATTCTCTCTCGGTCGAATTATATCAGTCCAAGAGACAAAAGCATTTCGATTGAATAATCGATTTTTAGAGCATTTATTCTATAGAAAGTCCTCCCACTTTATTCCTTTTGGTTATAATATTCATGTTTTGGGTAGATCCTCTCTCATCAAAACCTATAAAAATATTAAACGTTCGAATATTAATGGGGTAATTAAATATAGTGAACTGCTATTCTTAAATATAGATAACTGTAACAGTCAAGAAGAAAAAAAAAACACAATATTCTTTCGCATGCAAAAAATAATCGATAATGTTTTATTATTTAGGTATCTTTCCGACCAGATGGAAGAGCTTAGTGCAATGGCATACGAAAGTAATAGGGTGTGGGGTATTCCTCGATTTCTGTATATGAAACGACACCAGTATTACAGCTTTATATAATCATATTAAAAGTCCATACTTCAGTTATAAGCAGTCAAATATATCAGAACTTTCAAAAGGTGTTGATATAGAAATAGAACACTTGAAAAGCATATTAAAGGCAGACACAGTGCTAAGCGACACTAGTCCGCCTTTAATGTGTTTGGGAATTATTTAGTGCTTTGCAACTAAACTAACATAAAATCAGAACAAAGGTAAAATGAATAGAAGAATCAAACTCATTATCATTAATAGACAGTTTATTGCATAGTTTCGTGTATATTAGAACATTTTTGACTCTTAGTTAGAAACTCTTCAATCATGTCATCAAAAACAATTTCTGCAATTTATCATTGGTAATAAATATCAGCCCTAAAACTAACTGATTCTTTTGCTTTAATCATTTCGATGAATAAAAAATACTTTTCTTAAAGGGAAGCCCGATAATAAGGACCAACAAAAGTTCACCTTATCGTTTTGTATTATTTAATTGCTCTCCACATCAAATTAGTAATAGCATGCCCCTATTCATGAATCTTTTCTTTAACAATAGAGCCATGTTGGTCATCCATCTAACTCCATTCTGAAGATTAAGGAAAGACAGACAGACTGATGGATGACAGTGAGCACATAAAATTACCATTTTTACAATTGTTGCCAGGGGCTTTTAAAACCACTGATTCGAACGTCTTCGTATAATGATGTAATGACTTATGTAATGATGTGAACTCAAAGTTTACATTACTACGTAACTCACAGAACATTATACATACCGGCGCTATTTAATTGAAGGCATTACAGTTATGTTTCATTAAAAAATTTTGAATCGTTCTAAAATAGGAACCAAATATCTTCTATCTAAAGATATTTCCCGAATAGTCTGCATATCAGTAAATTTACATAAGTGAGATTTAAATAGCGATTCTTTATCGATCATTTACATTTATTGGTTAAAAGACATACCAAGGTCACAATCGCACTTGTTTCATTAATGCAACACACCCGCACGATTGCGTCACAAATAACTGGAGACAGAAGTCTTTTATCTTACAAATTCCTGAATTGGATGCCAATTCCAGACTTTTCAAAAAGGTAATATATTTAAAAGTAAGCTAATTTATTTCTTTTGAAATGTTTTTAGATTTTTCGAATTGTTCAGAATCAAAAATATTGCATTACTAGTTTTTTTATTATTGCATTATTGTTTATTATACTCCGAATTCAATTGTTTTGAAAACCACTCAATACCGGTACTGGGAAACGGGTTTGCTCCTCAAAAATGAGTTAGTTTTGAGGACGTTTTTTGATATTCTCACGTCTGTAACTCATTATATTCATCAATTAACACTTATATATAGTCATCTTCATATTTAAAGTCTTTCTGGGATGCAATTCTTTTGACAGATAGCCCATGTGTTGCGTTGCTTTATTGCATCAATCTACTCAGATTTCAATTCTTGTAGAAAATTACAATTTTTGTATTATTTTTTAATTTATTTATCGAACGATAGGCAAAAGTGAGAAATTTCGTAAATTATGAGGTATGGGAGCTGATTCGAATTCAGAAATAACAGAGTTACAATAGAGTTCTGAGTTCCAACTTAAAATCTCTCTTGCACAGAAAAAAAATGTGTTGGAATCGAAGCACCTCCTTCGATCGCAGTTGAAAACCAAAATAAATTACAGAAAAATTTCATATTTAAAGAAAAATAATTCAATTGAAACAATTTATGTCTCAATTGGACGGTATGTTAGTCTTTGTAACACAAAATAAATAGAAGTAGAACACAAGCGATTGTACCAATCAACTGGGAGATTTAAATTACTTTATGTTTACATCATTTGCTATAAATGAATTGGCGGCATCCATGAAAGTAACTAAAAATAAACGTGCTTTTTATTATTACCAAAAATGGTTATAATCGAAAAGGATGATTAAGTATTGCGTTTATATTTCACTAGTTATTTTTCTTGATTATAACAATTATTTTAACTAACACATATTTGGTTAATGTACAGGTTGTTAGTATTGATATTATATAAGTATAGTGCTATGATGTAGTCTGCATTAAACCAGTAAATTAAGCTATTATTTGACACTAGAGCAGGATAATCTACTACTATGTCGTGTTATATTTTGTAGCTAAATGACCACTCTGTATGGAGACGACTGTGATGCATACTCAATAAGGTATAACAGAATCTTTGTTTATATGAAAATCCTGATATTGTAACAGAAATTAAAAGAGGGAGATTTCATTGGATTGGGCATTTAGAACAGATGGAATTTGAGAGAAAAGTGTATCAGGTATACAGAGAAAGGCCAGAGAGAAGAAGTCCGAGAGGGAGAGCAAGAAAGAGATGGGAAGAGAATGTGGAAAATGATTTGAGAAAGATGGGTGTAAGTTGTGGGAAAGGAAAAGCCCAAGATAGAGACGAATGGTTGAAAATCCTAGATGAGACCGAGGTCCTTAAGGGACTATGAGTGACGACGAGAGTGAGAGAGAGTAAGAAGATCGTTATTTAAACGGCTTTCCTCTTACTTCATTCTCATCGTAACTTCTTCCCACTCGTTCTCCCTCGTTGTGCCTACAAACAAGTAGGCACAATGTAGGAGAACGAGTGGGAAGAAGGGTAAAATGTGACGATTCAGCGATTCCCGTTGTAATCATTTCCATTTTTAACTTTTCGTATCACAAAGAAATTTCTTCACGATTTTAATCGAAGTACAACAGATAACAAAAACTATATTTTACATTTTTTAACATATAATATCAATTATTCTACAGTTTTAGCATGAGAATTACATAATTCATAATTTTTTCACGTTTGTTTACAGGAACTCTTCAGAAATCATGAACGAACCTACATTCTGTTTCAATTGCTACATCTATCCTTTTACATATGTATTGAAAATGTTTGGCTTGAAGATCATGCCATGGTGCTCAGAATTAAATATTGGCAGTAGCGTGTCTTTTCGAATTTATTACGCATTTGTTGTCTTAATATGGGTTCTTGTTCTCTTGTGGGGAATTTATGTTTCCATTGTTGACAAAGAAACATGCATCCAATATTGCGGAGGATTCCTCTACGTAGTAAAAGATAGTAACACAACAACGATTGTCGGTAAAATGCTGTTGTTAGGGTTCGTTTCCTCAGTGGTGATTGTCGTCATTCAAAATTATTTCAAAAAATATGTAAAAATTCAGACATTCGAATATAATTATAATGGCGAGATAGAAAAATTGCTAATGGTCAGAAATAGGATTCAGAAAATTGTATTATGTATATATGTTTGTGGAAGCATAGTGCTATCCTTCGGTTTTGCTGTTTCCGGCTTGTTTCTTCCCATTCCGAAAAATCGATTAGTTGTTTGCTTAGCATTTTATCAGTTGCTGAATGTCTGGGGCGTTTCAGTTGGCTTTCATGTCGCTGCAATCGCATTTCTTGGCTTGTATTTGATCACTTTAAAATTTGACAACATCCACAAGTCATTGATTGAGTGTAGACGTAATCCGGAAATTACAAAAATTGCTCTAACAATCGAAGAAAGAAAATTTGCCGAGTTATGCGAAATAACAGAGTATTTTGATAATGAATTTGCTTATATTTTTTCCATTGCTGGGTATTGTTTGGTAAATCTCGTAGCTTTTTCTTTATATTTTGTCATGTTTGCCGGTCCTATTGAGAAATTGATCGTTGGAGGTCGGGCATTAGTCCTGACATTGTTATTCATCATTGTTATTCTAAACGTTGCTAATGTTCCTGCAAAGGTAAGTTGATGTTTTGAATGTTTTAATGAGTTAATTATGGTTTTCTACTTTTTAAGTAATTTTGTATTTAACATTGGAATGCATGAATATAGTGTATAATTCATGATACACACACACATGCATATTAAAAATTAAAATAAACAGTGTCATGCTCGTAGATATTCATATCGATAAATAGTTAAATACGAAATAGAATTTTATAAATAATCACTTGTAATATTAAAAATGCTCACCAAATAAACTCAAAGAAACAAAACACCTTCATTTGTTGCCGAGAAATATATATTTGAAACAAACAAACATTTTCAGCCTGATTAAATTAAGGTGTTTTGTTTATATAATCACTTGTATTCATACTTCTCATAGAATATTCACAAATTAGAAAGACCATAATTGCTACAGACATAATCAAATTTAATGTTACAATTATGATCATAAATTAATTATAACAGTAATTTTATGTAATAGTGTTTATCTAATTTCTAAACTTCATGTAATATCACAAAACATGAAGTTAATTATTTGACAGATAATTAAAATAAATAAAACTGAATAAAAATAATAGAATAATTTAAAAGACAACAAACAAAAACAAAGATTTTTTTACTTTTTTCTCTACCATTATATACAAGGGATTTAATTAAGAATTTCATTCCATTCGAATCTTCTCCATGCAGAACACATCTATCACGCATTATCCCATATTACCCACATTAGCCATCGTTCCTTCTAATACGTTCAGACTGGTTATTTTTGATATGTACTGTAAGTTACTACAATATTAATTTTCTTGTATTGTTCACTAGAAAAATTCTAATTTATGCCTTAATTTAATAATAGGTAACATCTTAGATAAATACTTAACAATACGAAATGTAGGTAGCGACTAATAGCATGATCTTCTATTGATGTCTTCAGTAGTAATACAGTAGAGCATCGATTATCCGACTCAATTGGGGACTAGGATTGGTTGGATAATTGAAAAGTCGGATAATTGAAAAGTATGAAATATCCATTATTAGTGTAGTATATTATTATATCCCATGTAATTAGTATATTAGTATATTGCTATTAACCTACTTAGCGTTAAATTTTCCTCCAATGTTTAAGCCTATCAAATTTTATTTTAAAATAATAATCGTCGATATTGTATCGTGAAAAATTAGAAAATTAAGCCTCGTTTAAATGCTGGCTCCCATTCATTGTCGATCCAGTGTTGCCAACTAAAACACTTAAAAATAATATTAAAGTAGCCAAGACATAGCCAAATATTGTAGCGCCACATCATTAGCAGACATTTGAATTTGCCGACTAGAACGCGGACGGTTAACCGAGGTGACGATTAATCGGGGGACGGATAATGGATGCTGTACTGTATATCTCATTAAAATATACATATTCTGCCAGAAAAATGATCAAAGAGACATACTTGTTCTGAAAATCTTTTGAAAAATATCTCTTAAAAAATAATATTGCTGTTATAATTTATTAAACGATAAGTTTTGATACAATTCCGAAATTTTCTGATTTAAATAAATCACTATCAGACAACAGTTAATTTACAAATACAGTAGAGCGTCGATTATCCGAATCAATTGGGGACTGGGGTTGTTCGGATAACTGATATTTCAGATAACAGATTATGTACGAAAAAATAGTTTAACGCAGTGTTTTTTAACCTGTGGGTCGCGACCTCCGAGGGGTTCGCAAAGCCTTACACAGGAGGTCGCGGGTAAAAAAAAGACAAGTGTTTGTAGGTTCTACACTACAATAAGAAAAACTACAATTTCATTGAGAAGGCTATGCCTGTTTATTTTAAAGTATAATTGGTTTTTCGATCGATATTTAAGTTTCAACAGAAAGAAATTTAAAATACGTAGTTTTTAAAATCACTGGCATAATTTTAATATGGCCCTGGGGGTCGCCAAAATTTTTTTAACTTGTAAAAGGGTCGCGTATTCAAGAAGGTTGAAAAACACTGGTTTAACGTATCCGATGTTGAAGTTTTTTTCCGTTGCTTGTCGCTTCGCGTTGAATTTTCGTCGATGTTAAGCCTAACGAAGACTATTGTATCGTAAAAAATTATTTCTTTATTTTGTACAAACAAAATAAATATATTGAAAAATATAAAAATAATAAAAAAATTACACTTCAGATGTTAATTTAGTATCAAAAACGTAAAATATTTGAGTAGTCCAAGATATAGCCAAAGATTGCAGCGCCGCAGCACAAGCGAAAATTTAAATTTGCCGACTGGAATTCTTTCGAATAACCGACTTTCGGATAAACGACGCTCTACTGTATATAGACTAATTCAATTCAAATTTTAACTACAATAGAAACAAATATGATACTACGTAATCAAATTTACTTTATTATTTCATTACATAAATATATTTTATAACAGTTATGTTTANAAGTTTTTTCTAAATTTATAAATTTTTGAACAGTATTTAATATATTTTTAAAAGTTTTTATATACGTTTTGTACTGTATTTTTATACAGTATTTAAGTACATTTTATCAAATAAGAATTTTCATTATTTAAATATGGTTTTGAAACGATGTAAATGTGATTTACAGGCAAAAGCTCCTCTTGAAGATTTACACATGTTTAGTATTTGCGACTTGCAACATATCGATAAGTGGAAGGTAAAATATTAGTCTACATTTTCTGATATTTCAAGTAACATTTTGAAGACGTTATAAGTGGTTAGTTTAAAATAATTAGAGTTAAAATAAAACTAACAAAATATACAAATTTAAATACATATAAATGAACACACATTTAAGTGTTAATAATTTCAGTAAATTTGAATTACTCTCATTTAAGTTATGATGATATTATGAGAATCGAAAAATGCATGCGTCCTACAAAAAGACTTGCAGCTGTATTAGGCTCATACATATTTAGGAACTTGATATCGGCCAAAAATTTTAACTGAGTTATTTCTAAACTATGAATTAGGCTAAATGTTAAATTATATAACAAAAACTATAAAGTACATGGCTCTTTATTTAAAAAATAACTTTTATATTATTAATAATAATTTCAACAAGTAGGGGAACCTGGGGCGGAATGGGAAAGACGATTTTTATATGAAAAAGCGGTGAGGGAATTGGATCGCTCCCTATCCTACACTCAGAAACTTTTTCTATTTGATTTTTAGAAGCATGTGCTTTCGGGCACAAAGGGTTGGGCACAATGGGACGATTTCTCGTAAAGGAAAAGTAAAAGGGAAAGGTAAAGGAAAAGAAAAAAAAAAAAAACAAAGTCTAGTAAAAGAGAACAACAATTGGACTATTACTCGAAAGGAGATGTAACAAACTTCTATGTTTCCCTGGCGGGGAATTTCCAAGAAATCCATTCTTCGTGTACACTTTCAAGACGTACTGTATCCTGACTATATATCAAATTTAAGCTTTTAACTCCTAACTGTTTGGGCTCTGCGCTTATTATTATTATTATTACCAACACATCTCGATTAAATATTTAAATGGCAAAAAGCTTAATTTTTAGAATTAAAATGAGTTTCATAAAAAAATTGCAAATGTTATTAATTCAATAAACTTTGGTTAAATCTGATCGCTTCTGAGATATAACATATGAACTTCATCTGTATACCCACCATACAACCTTTATTTACCGAAATAAAACAACACGATTGCTCCATACATGCAAATAATTTTGCCAAGTTACAAAGTGTTTACTTCATTAATCTACATATAAATATAGACTTTTTAAATAGACTTTTAACATGACGTTTCCATGACGTACCCTAACTGTCTACCAAATTTCACTTCTTTAGGTTAAGCGGTTTGCTCTGGGCGATGAAGAATCAGTGAGTGAGCGAATGAGTGAGTGAGTCAGTCAGGACAAGCAATTTTATATATTTATATGTAATAATGAAAATTTTACTAAATTTCTGTTGCCATGTTAGGAACGGTGTTATAAATTTTAAATACTCTTACCATAAAATTACCATGTTCTATCTGAATGTGTGATTACAATTTCATGAAAGTTTAATAATATAAATTTTACTGTAATTCTTACTTCTGAATTAGTACCATTATTCGTAAGTGATAACAAAAATTGATAAAATATTTCACTTAAATTCTAACGAATGCTGTTTTCTGTCACTAACACATTGTCTACTTTGCATAATATAATAAGCTACATTGAAATTAATAGAAAATATAACTAAAAGTAATTAATTTATATATATATATGTACTAAGTAGTTATATTTTAATTTATATAAACTATTACGCACAGTATACATAATAGTATAATCGTAAGAAATGAGCATGATTTTTATCACTTTTATCAAATTATAGTCATTTTAAATCCTCTAAGATTTCTTCAAATGATTTAGAGCTTTTCTTACATCAGGTATTAACGTTCATGAAGAGAATCAATGGAGAACCCGTTGGATTCCATTATTTTGGAACAATTATGATGACTAAGTCATATGCCATCGAGGTAATTCGAAATTTTTGTTCAATATAATTTCATACTTAAAAAGTAGTTGTTAATTAAATGTAATTAATACACACATGGTCTTGAGTATGTTGGTTTGAATTTTTGTAAAAAGATTTTCTTTAATATTTAGCAGATAGGCCCTAATATGGCGCTGAAATTTCGTAATGTATAATATTGCGTACGATTTCTAACAAATTTTGGTTGTAAACAAATCTTCGATAGGTGAAGTAATCGCGGCACTCCATACTTGGTAAACTCTTTCGGTCACGAAAAGATATGCCCTCTTTGAACTTAACGCAGTACTAGGAGAAAATTCTTAGGTACGGTTTGACACACGAATGACCCTCTAGCAATAAGACAAGTCCTCAGTTTGCGGCTCGATTTTGTCTCAATTAGGAGCCATAAAAGGATTCATTAATATCGGATAATATGACGATTGTCACGAAGAACTTTGTAAGAAGACTTTTGTTGAGCTGACAATGATTCACCTTGCCATTTTTAAAGGTTACATTTGTACAGTCAACCCCCTATAACACTATTGATTATTCTGTTTTATATGAATTCCATGTTGTATGAGTCACTTAGATTTTACAAATATGTATGCCAGGCTGTGAACGGCTCACGTATTTGTAAAATCTAAGTGATTCGTACAACATGGAATTCATATAAAACGGAATAATCAACAGTGTTATAGGGGGGTCACTTGTATAGGAAAAATTTGCATTAATTTAATTTTTGTACCAAAAGTTAACAATCGATGAAAGACTTGTATTAAAAAATATTAAACTAAGATTTGAACAACTTCGAAAATTTTACAGATAAATTTTGAACTTTTAAATTCATAAAATTTGCCGAAACAATACACTAATTTTTGTACAGAAAGCAGTCATATTGACTTACTGTTGTATAAATTTCTAACTATAATTGAGAATTTATTTTCATATAATTTTCGTATTTGTAAATAAGTAAAGATAAGATAATTTATGTAATTTCATTCTTCCTTTATCTAAATACATANCAATACACTAATTTTTGTACAGAAAGCAGTCATATTGACTTACTGTTGTATAAATTTCTAACTATAATTGAGAATTTATTTTCATATAATTTTCGTATTTGTAAATAAGTAAAGATAAGATAATTTATGTAATTTCATTCTTCCTTTATCTAAATACATAGTTTTATTTTCTTATAGTTAATGAGTTCGGTTTGGAGTGGATTCTCAACACTCTTGGAATTCAGGAAAGTGATGTCAGACGAATACATTTCTTCAATCTGCAACCAGACACTTTTGGATAACATATAAAACTGGAAGGGAGACAATAACATGATAATTAAGTCAAATAATGATGGTTATCACTTCTTCGCAATTATATATTGTGAGTTTCAAAATTAAAATTAGAAAACACACGATTTATCATTGCACAATTAAATCTGCCACAATTGGATGTAAAAGCAAATCTAGGAAACTTATAATCTATTGTTATATTTATCTTTATGTAATGTACTAAAAATTATCAGTCGAATCACTTACTTTGTACTCTGTTTACTTGTAAACAATTTCTAGTTGTATACTACACATGACATTAGTACAATTAGTAAATGTTTATTCTAACATTAGTACAATTAGTAAATGTTTATTCTAACATTAGTACAATTAGTAGATGTTTATTCTAACATTAGTACAATTAGTAGATGTTTATTCTAACATTAGTACAATTAGTAGATGTTTATTCTAACATTAGTACAATTAGTAGATGTTTATTCTAACATTAGTACAATCAGTAGATGTTTATTCTAACATTAGTACAATCAGTAGATGTTTATTCTAACATTAGTACAATCAGTAAATGTTTATTCTAACATTAGTACAATCAGTAAATGTTTATTCTAACATTAGTACAATCAGTAAATGTTTATTCTAACATTAGTACAATTAGTAAATGTTTATTCTAACATTAGTACAATCAGTAAATGTTTATTCTAACATTAGTACAATTAGTAGATGTTTATTCTAACATGACAACGAGTTCTACCTAATATGAAATTTCGAAGAATTTACTATTAGATGAGTGAACACTTACAATTTACTTTAACCCTGGGCTAGTGCAGTGGGGTGTTTCGCCACCCCCAACGTTTTAAACGTTGCACTATTCATAGATTTCGCAATAAATATTTGTGTCCTCTTCAGTAGCTTCATGATTTTATGTATAGAGCATGCTCAGAAATTACTACGATGCTGCAGAAATTCCAGTAAGAAAAAAACAACAGTTTTCAGTGGGGTGTCCAAACACCCCACAGTATTAATTACGTTTTTTTTTAAATTTTACAAATATTTATTTACTTTTTTTATTTTTCAAATAACTATAATGTGACCACATTTATTATTTATAATATAGATATAATAATCAATGTGAATAAAAATAATTTAAGTTTATTTTAATTCAAAATGGCTGACTTTCATAAACACATTGAGAAAATACCAAACATAGCAAGTTGCTTGTCATTTGCACTGAGTGC
>NW_019385658.1:153472-172419 GCF_000671375.1 Centruroides sculpturatus | reverse complement strand
GATACAATAGCGACGATTATTATTTTAAAAAATTTTTGTTAGGCTTAACATCGATGAAAATTCAACGCAAAATAGGTTAATAGCGATATACTAATATACTAATTACATGGGATATAATAATATACTACACTAATAATGGATTTTTTCATACTTTTCGGTTATCCGACTTTTCAATTATCCGACCAACCCCAGTCACCAATTAGAGCGGATAATCGAGGTTCTACTGTAGCTTATAAATGTAAAAAATTACAGTTGTTGGTAAGTTTTTGAAGCTGATATTGACTTTTTTAAAATCAAAGTCTATAGCAAAACTGATAAAATTTATTTTAAAATTGAAATCAGTTATTCTGTGAGTTGTAGCAAAAGTTGAATACCTTTCCTACCTCATTAACTCTTCTACTCGTTGTTCTTTATTTATATCACTTTTGATAAATTTGAAGAATTTCATATTGCTTTTAACGTTTTGTGTTTATTGATATTAACATTCTTCTTTAACTGCAATTAATACTCAAGCATCAACACACAAAAACCTTTATAATTCAGCCTTTTAATTGAAAATTTACTACTCAGATTCATTCGAATGTTCTGTACCTGACGAAGGACTTTTAAAGTGGCCGAAAACGTTAGTAAATTTTGAAATAAAAGACTGCATTATAAAGGCTTTTGTGTGTTTATGCTTGAGTATTGATATTAACAAAAAAAAGAAAAAAATACAAAACGAGCCGCGTATTTTTAATTAATTTATTCATGGATATGCTTCGGTGTGTTGGTAATCTTCAAAAACGAACAATATTTTAAGTGTTACTCATTATTCCCAAACTCTTCGTTTAATGTGTGAGATTCGCAGGTTTGATGATGTGAAAAATTTAGAAAATTTTTTGTAACCTTATTCACTGTCGCGATTGTTAGAAAAACATCGCTCGAAAACGGAGTAAATGACAAACTTCCAGTCAATAAATGTTACAGAATTCTAAAAACAGACGATCAAACGATAACACGTTGATGTTCAGAGAGGAGAAAGTTAAACGTTGATCGAAAAAAGAGTAGTTTTGCAAGTCCACAATTAAATATGGGCATCGCAGCAGCAACCGAGTGACATCTTTAAGTCACCTCTGTACCAACACCTGCAAAATCGACCTTCGTCTCTAACAACTGCCGATCACTTGATCGACGTTCCCTGACCAAAAAAGTGATAAAAGGGAGGCGAAAACTCAAGTCGAGATGGATTTCATCTGGAGCTATATACCGTCAAATACCTCTAGCCACCCTCTTCCCAACGGACCTTCTAGGATGGCAATTACAAGAAGGCCTCCACAATGCAAAAGAAGACTTCCGTCCCGTCATATCCGGAATAGCCTAAAGCGGACCTTTCCATAGAAGTCGATGGCACGAATCGCCTTATAAAAACAAAACACTTCGTCCTCAGCTCAACCTGTACAAAAACAGAGAATTGCATCTCTCTATGAGGTATTTTTGTGTGAACGATTGTAAGCTCTCTCTGGAAACACGACGCGTTACGCATAATAATTCGTCGTGCAAATTAGTATCTTCCATGTAACTAACTCGAAACATATATATTGTAAGCTTTGTATTTAGTTCTATTATTTAGATATATAATAAACGCTTGTTTGTTACGTTTAAATCTGTCTACCTGTCTATTTATCGGTAGAGGTCTCCGTTACCGATAAACAGACAGGTAGACAGATTTAAACGTAAAATTTGAATTGAATTAGTCTATATACAGTAGAGCGTCGTTTATCCGAAAGTCGGTTATCCGAAAGAATTCCAGTTGGCAAATTTAAATTTTAGCTAATGCTGTGGCGCTGCAATCTTTGGCTATGTCATGGGCTACTCAAATATTTTACGTTTTTGATACTAAATTAACTTCTGAAGTATAATTTTTTATTGTTTTTATATTTTTCAATATATTTATTTTGTTTGTACAAAATAAAGAAATAATTTTTTAACAATACAATAGCGACGATTATTATTTTTAAAAAGTTTACGTTAGGCTTAACATCGACAAAAATTCAACGCAAAGCGACGGAGAAAGATTTCAGGTTGGGATAGGTTAATATATTTTTTCGTACATAATCGATTATCCGAAAAATAAGTCATCCGAACAACCCCAGTCCACAATTGATTCGGATAAACGACGCTCTACTGTATATAGACTAATTCAATTCAAATTTTAACTACAATAGAAACAAATATGATACTACGTAATCAAATTTACTTTATTATTTCATTACATAAATATATTTTATAACAGTTATGTTTAAACATCTATTAACAAGAAAAGTTCACATTTCAAATATTATATTTTATTAATATATAAGTCACGGGTAATAAAGCCGCAAATAATTATTGAATACTGTTTTTAAAGAAAAGAAACCTTAGATTAAACGTTTCAATAGCAGAAAACGAAAACGAATCGTGACTTGCGGATGTCACTGAAATTATTTCAGACTCAGATTCAAGTGAGAGGTGTTCATTGCTTACCACACTTACCACGCCCTTCACTTCAACACGAGAACAAAGTGCAGAATAGAAAAGTCAAATTTAATAATGAAAGAAAAATTAGACTTATTCGTTAAACATGAAACGAGCGTAGACAATGATAACAATAATATTATGGCAAAAAATACAAGAACTATCTTAAAAACATTTTCAATGCTCTAATGACAGTACGTCCAACTAGTATTGATTCCGAGGGAGCTTTTTCTAATGCAGCTGCCATTTGTACGAAAATTAGATCTAGATTAGACGACGATAACCTAAATGTCTTATCTTTTTTAAGAGCCTACTTTGAAAATAAAGAAAAACATAATTAATTATCACCTTTATTTCAATGTCGGCTATATCATAATAATTGCTATTACGAGAACGTTGTCTAAATTGATAGAAAACCTAAAAAATTTTGTTTCTTGTCTATTTTTAGGAGCGAAACCCGTCTATTTATTAAAACCCAGTGTTTCAATATAAAGAAATAGAAAACAGCGAATAAGTTTTTATATTACAGTGCAGGAAGTTTTACCTATTGAAGTGAAAACACAAAATAACAATTTGAGATGACAAAAAAAATGTACATGGCAAGTATTTTTACATTCTTGCAATCGTATTGGTGCTTTACTTTTTCACATTTTCAGCTTCGATTTAATTTTAATTGTTTTAACTTTCGAACAACGTTATGTTGCAGATCGAAGAAAGATATTCGTCAGACATGACTTTTCTGAATTGCATCAGTGACGAAAATGCACTCCATATTGAACTTAATAACTGTTTAAAAAAATAAAAAAATATATAAGATTAAAATATAATAAGTTTTTGTATTATTTGTTTAAAAGCTAAAACAAAACTGAAAAATTCAATTTTTTATATAAGGGGCTTAGTGCTTCTTCACTGATTTGTTTTATTAAGCATCCCGTATATGGTCAAAGTAAAGATCAATTAACAAACGATATATCAGATAAGTATTATTACATGCCAATTATATTTACAATAAATTGTCCATAAACATGTACATATAAACTATTTATATCTGTGATATTCCTTTTCCTGATAAAATCTTAATTGCTGAACAATTCCTAAAGTAGACAAGTATACGTACAGTACTTGTTTATTACATTTGTTCTTACATTAATACCTGTCTATATTTAATTTTCTTTTATATATTCTAAAATATAAAGTGAACTACAGTTAAACTTTAAAAAAAGTTATGAAAACTGTCGTTGAAAAAATAAATTATATTTAAAAATCATACGAAACAAAACGTAATATTTTGATAAATTAACCTTCAAAGTGTGGGTTAAGTGGTCAAAAGTATAATAGTGAGTCTTTTGTAATTTTTCAACATTTACAGATTAGAATTATTGTCAAGTCTTCTAATTGTGAAAAGCTGGAGACAAACAAGCTCCATTCTTTAAAGTTAGAGAATTTTTCTAACTTTTATTTAACAAAGTTAAGCTGTTTTTATGCGTGAAAACCGACACAAACCCCTCTGCCGCACAGTGGGACCAAGTCCCAAAAAGCTGGCCAAAAGTCAAAAAATAGAGTTTAAGTTCCGGTAATTTCTAGTCGTGAGTTGGTCGGACAAGTCTCCGAAGGTCAAATTCTAGACTTCAGCGCCCCCTATCCCTTATACCTGCTATTGTAGTTCAGTTGAAAGGGGACCCTCAATCGAGCTAGAGGCGTCATGCAGTAAGCAAAGATTTATACGCTATATTCAAGAGGGTGCCAAATCTCTAAAAATCAATCGAATTTAAATTTAAAAAATCGAATCTTCAGTTGCAAGTAAGTAGAATACCATTATGTAACACAAAATTGATAATAATATTTAATGTGATAACAGTAAACGAATGATTTGTACGAAAATAAACGGAAGATTACAACATAAAATTTTAAACACGTAGAGAAAAGTTCATACATTCTGTAGAGTTCTGCGACTGGACCGATCGCATGTCGTAGATGGAACTATTATTGAATGAAAAAAAATTAAAACTAGCTGCAACTAGCTGCAATTGTGTCATTGATGCGAGTTCTTGCAATGTAAAACACAGTTTTCTGAATTTTGTACATTACACTATCCGCTTGTCACAGTTTGATTTCAAGCTTATATGCTACATGCAAACAACATTCAAAACACAGACAAATTCAAGACAAAGAGCAAAACATTCCGTGTCGTTAATGTACAAAATTTTCGAAAAATCGTCGAGCGGTATTCCCATCATTCGAGCTACCGAAACCAGGCTTTGGTTGATCGACAATTGACTCGCATCAATGACACAATTGCAGCTAGTTGCAGCTAGTTTTAATTTTTTTTCATTCAATAATAGTTCCATCTACGACATGCGATCGGTCCAGTCGCAGAACTCTACAGAATGTATGAACTTTTCTCTACGTGTTTAAAATTTTANCGAGAAGATTTTAAAAGAAAAGTTTCCGAGTGAAAAAAAATGGAAGACATTATTTTACGCTTATTATTAATATCCGATCCGTTTATTTCGAGTTTGTGCGAATTACCTCAAAAACACTCAAAGTTGTTGCTTCCAGAAGCAGTTTTATTGTTAGTTGCGCCACGCATACCAGCAAGTACGGGAAGCTCCAGTGATTTCAAAGGTGAATCATCTGATTGTGAATCAAATTATTCTTTGGATGACGATGCATGAACTTTTAATCAACTGATTGTATGTTTTATCGTATTAAACAATATATGGATTTATTTTGTAGCTTTCCTACAAAAGTGGTTCGTGTTAAATCCGTCGTTTTGTTTTTATTTCAAATTTTGACTTTGTATTCGTAATCAGCGATCCCGAAAACCCTCGAGTACCGACTTTCAGCCAAATTGATAACGCTTTTGACTTTTGGCCAGCTTTTTGGGATTTGGCCCCACTGTGTGCCGTCTGTGAGATACGGAAGATAAAGAGAAATACAAACTTCTGTCCAGTTTATCTATTTCCCGTGGGGAGATCTTATTTTGCCCCGTTAATGATACAACTGCCTGTGCGACACAGCTTTTGCATCTCATCTCATAAAAACGTCTTAACCCACCGATAAGAAGAGAGTTAGAGATTAAAAGGGTAGAATTCCAGGCTCGGTGCGGACTCTCTCCTCGAAGCTAGCCAAGATACAGTCCGTAAATTTTCTTGTGTACCACCTCTTTTCAGTCTCTCCTCTGAAAGCATCCTCCAAGAAATAGAAACGTACAGACATATTTTTACAGCAATTGTGTGTAAAAAGTGTACACAATAAGCATGGTTTTCAATTCACGCAATGTGTTATATGTACCGAAATACATTATTAATTAAGCTGTGATTAGAAAAAAATTATAAACTCGTAAACTCCCACTGTCGGCTGTCTGTCTATTGCTAATATAAAAAAAATGGTGTACAGGGGCAAGATACTACTAATTTGGAGTTGTAGAATATAATTTAAGTAATATAAATTAAAAATATGGTTAATTAAAAATTTCAGCTCGGCATTGTGACCATGTTACAATAAATTTAGTAATTAATTTAAAGATTACCTCAATGAAGTAGGGTTTAGTAAGAAGAATTGTTCCAAAGTAGTGAAATCCCACGCATTTTCCATTGATCCATTTCATGAATGTTACTACCTGAAAGACAGGAACAAAATAAATTTTAAAATTGTCTTAAATATTTGAGTATTTTGAATGGTAAATTGTTAATTACTTCTTTAATATTATATCTATTACGGGATCACGAAACCCTCTTATACACTTTGACATATACTTTACCTTCCACTTGTCATTAACGTCCAATTCGTAAATACTTAAAATATGTAACTCTTCTATAGAAGCTATCNAGTAAAAATTTCAGCTCGGCATTGTGACCATGTTACAATAAATTATTGCTGTTTAGTAATTAACTAAAGATTACCTCAATGAAGTAGGGTTTAGTAAGAAGAATTGTTCCAAAGTAATGAAATCCGACGCATTTTCCATTGATCCATTTCATGAATGTTACTATCTGAAAAACAGGAACAAAATAAATTTAAAAATTGTCTTAAATATTTGAGTAATTTGAATGGTAAATTGTTAATTAGTCCTTTAATATTATATCTATTATGGGATCACGAAACCCTCTTATACACTTTAACATATACTTTACCTTCCACTTGTCATTAACCTCCAATTCGTAAATACTTAAAATATGTAACTCTTCTGTAGAAGCTATCGCCTGAAATTAATAATTAAATCGATTATTTCATTTATAAAATAATTAACTTTACCTAATTAGTAAACTATTTTTAAAATTTCTTTAATAAATTCAATGATTTGCGGTAATCAAAAGTAAAAAATACGGTTGAGATAAAGCTAAAAATAATTTAAATGGCGATTTTTTGTTATAATACAGTTGTAAGTAGTTAGATAGCTGGAATTCAAGCGAGTTTTAATGAAACTTTTTGACGGATGTTTATATTTTAACGATAATACGTGCGTAGTATCAATTATTACTTTACTATCTTACTAATTCTCTACTGTATAGGAAATTTTATTCCTTCAAAATAATCACAAAACAATGACATAATAAAAGACATGAATTAATGATTAATACTATTTGTAAAAATTACAATAACACATTTAAAATATTAGCTTACCTTTACTCGAATATCAGCAACCGTCACACCAACAACTACAAATAACACTGTAATTATCAATGCCACAAATCCAAAGACGACTTTATCTATAGGAGGGGCAAAAATGGTATAATACAAACAACCACCTACTGAATTCGTAACGGAAAAGCCTATGATTGAAAATATGTAACAAAATTTTGAGTCTGCTTCATTTGTGATTTCGCATACTTCAACGAATTTTCTTTCTTGCATTCTTAAAGCAATCTTAATCGTTTCTGGATGACATCTACACTGAGATATAGCCATGCGGATATTTTGAAATCTAAATTTTATAAAGTATAGTACGAGAAATGCGACACCAATGGAATGTGACACGACCCCAAAACACCAAATCGTAAGCAAGTGATAGAAAAATGTGCAAATTACTAATCGATTTTCGGGAATGGGAGTAGANAAACGTTCTTGCAATGGACAGCTGACATTGTGCTCTGGAAGAAACAATTTGTATCACTCTTGCTACGGATATAATTCTGGAATTTTTTGCATACCTTTTTAATACGTATTTAATTGCGGCTCGCGAAAAATTTCAAATTTTGAAAAATGGCTCGGACTATCAAGAAGCTTGGCCACCCCTGTTTTATGCTTTATTAAGCTAGTATATGCTTTTTTTCAAAATATCAAGTAGTTCATTCGCAATACGAAAATAACAGATTTTTGAATCACAAATGCTATCAGATCCACCTTTAATCAACTTTTCAGTCACCAATTTTAAACACATCATATCGTTTAATTAAGAGGACAATACTGCTTTGTCGAAAGAGATTGATTGCTTTTTTTAAGAAGTTGTGTCCGTTTCGTTTCTTGAAGTAACCGTTCGTATTGTTCGTCACTGATTAAAAAACTGCGATCAGTACTTGTCTTCATTAACTCACTCAATTTATCATAAAATACGTTCTCATTACTCGCTATAATTATCGCACAAACGTTTACACTCAGATATGACAGTCAAGAATGAACACAACACAAAGTCTTCGGGTGATTGCAATGAGACCGTTGACAAGTTACAATCTGTCCGTCGTGTGGTGGTTGCATCAGCGAACGTTCAGAATGCGATATGACTTTTCTTAATCACCGTAACGCGTAGTGGTCAAATATAATGAAAGCCAAGACACGAATTTCTCTTTGTGGACTTTTTAATTTAGTCACAACGCGTTGTAGCTGTTTTTACAAGTGCCGAAACACAAATATCATGTAGTGGATGATTTAAATAGACCACAACGCGTTGTTAACGTTTTTGTTCACTGAATAAGCATTTTTGTTCTTTTAGCTTAACATATACATAACGGGGAATAAAAAACACAAAATAAGAGTGTTGGGATCGTGTGAAATTTGAGCCTTTGAGCTTTTGCCAATTTTATAAAAATCGGAAAAAAATCCGTGAATGTGTGTGTATTGAAATTTATTTCGTTTATTATTTCAAAACACTGTAATGATGAAAAATTGAAATTTGGCATGGTTGCTTCCATATAAAAGACAGCGATGCTGCTTTAATAGTGGAGGGGTGGGGTAGAGATGGATTTCACGAATATTTCGAGCATAGTCAGACTTAAACGAAGATTTTATCTCTTATTAGGATTTATAATGTTTTATAAAACTTATCTTTACCTTCAAAATTATTAAGCTTTTTTGCCATTTTTAATAATTAAATATAAATGGAGAATTTTTTATAAAATCTCATAATAAATTGCGCATATAAATTTAACATTTTATTCTGAGAAGTTTCAGAGAAGTCATGTAAGAGCCCAGACAGTTGTTACATTAATTTTAGCAACGTAAAAGAAAAATTCATAGATTATCACGCCAAACTTTCTGACAGTATGATCTTACAAAACACGCAGACCAGCACATCCACCAGACGGCCTGTCAGGATCCTTTTACGAAATGGTACTTGAGAATCGTGGCCACCCCTCGCTGTCAACTGAGGCATCTTTGTCTACCAAACCATTCGCAACAGTTGCACGAAGTCGAAGTCGAGCTGGTCGCACGACAACCGGCAACGGAAATGCCATTAACCACTAAACACAGGAATGCATGTCTGAAGTAAAGTCACAGTTAGACAATTGACTGGTATCAGGTGTTGGCTGTGGTTTGATTACTGGAGCAGGTCACACCCAACACTTTGTTTCAGCAAGACAATGATCGATCGCATATCGCACGACGAACTCTCTCCTGCCGAAACGGAATTCATATCCTTTCCTAGTCAGCAACCTCGCTGTACGTACCTGTTTCCTGTCGAAAACCTGTGGGACCTCGTCTAACCAGAGGTGAACTGGGGAGCACCGCCACATACTGTAGTCTACATGCTTGTTGCAGTAGACACAGCTTGGCAAGGGGTACTTCGGGAAACCATTAATTGCCTCATTGATAGTATGTCTCGCTGAGTAGCAGTGTCAGGTCTATATTGGTTACTGAGTAAACAGGTGTCCATGGAATATCTTTGTTTTTTAATCATTTGCATATTTCTGTTACCTTTCTGGTTCTGAAATGTGCATGTGGCTACGCGCACTCCTTCGTGATGTTGCTATTTAATTTTATAGTAGTGTATTTCAACCACTAAGCATTAATTGCAGGTTTGCAATTAATAAGTTACTCACCCGATATTTGCCATAAGTTATTATAAACTCGTTTTACATTAAAAGTCTTATTGCTGTTGAAGTTACTTTTGCACTTACATCGTGTTTATATTATGGCAAAAATTAAAATACCGGGATGATTAAATAATATTACATGATTGGAAATGATAGAGAAAGTGATAAGTTGTTGTTTGAGAAGTGGAAGGTGGCCCAAAAGTGGCCGAGTGTACTCCGTCTCCACTCATAGCGGCGGTGACCAAACCTAAACACTGGGAGTTTGGTAAAAATAAGAGTACATAAAAACGTTTCACAAGTATAATCTCATAGCTAAACGAGAAGTACATCTTAAACAATACTATTATTTCTTTAAATGACTGCACCTGTTTGATTTGGGTCTTCGCTTGCAATAAAAAATAAACGTGTTGTTGTAGTTATAAATTTAAACACTTCTGGTGAGAAAGATTTGCCACAACTTCACAAATCTTCAGCCGATTTTGTATTAAATTAAGCATATAAAAACTTGGAGAGAACTAACGGAATTTTAGCACGACTTTCCTGGTGACATTACCCATCAGTTTACTTAATACAGTATTGAAGTTGTCGACTAAATAGTTATTCTGCAGGTGTGATTAATCAGATCCAGGTTACAATGCCCGCTTTGTTTTATAATTAAGTAGGCCTATATAGAATCATTTCTAGAAATGGCAATTAAGTAATCATCTCTCCCGATATTACGGTATAAATATCAAGTTCTGGTTGTATTTTGGTCAAGTATTTGCTTTAATTTCGTTATATTCCCGTGTCCGATCTTGATTAACGCCAAATGTTTATATTTACATCTTTGTATTTCGTGCCGCCATCACGTCAGCATCACCATATCGAACCGTCCCTATTCTAACCCCTTTCCCCACACCGGTGTGACGTGGCTTTTTATTATACAGATTCTGAAATTATAAAACAAAATCCAAAATTGTTCATTAAATTTCCGCTATTTTGGTTTAACGCGTAACAAACGAATTGAACAATTGAAGTTGTCGTTGTTGCGTAGTTTTGCTCTTGTTAATAGAAAGAGTGCGATTTGGAAAGCGATTCGAAGATGTTTTTTGACGGTGGATATTATCGGCCCCTGCCCCATCCTCCGGGGTAAGAGACATTTTATCACTATTTATTCGGATAAGAAATTCGTTTTAGAAATTAAAGGCTTTAAAGAGAAACTTCCATCTTCAATATATAATTAGGCCTAATTAAATTAAATGTAAAGATTTTTGTGTCTTCCTGTATTGCTGTATTGCAATAGAGGGCTTTATAAGGCACAGTTTGGGGCCTGGTGTTAAGAAGATAATTTAGGGCTTTTTAATTTAGTGTTGTTTAAACGAGTAAACGGGCCTCTTTTATATCACGGATTAAGTGTAACTGCGATACCGAAGGGTCGTTAATATGACGAAATTTACTAAAATTTTAAACCGAACTTCGCTTAATAAATATATTTGATTTTTTTTGAAAATAACATAAAATATATTTACACTAGTCGATTTATAAAAGGCCTTCCCCTCTGTCTAATAAACTTAAAAGCACGAGAGTTTGAGAGTAGAATTAAATAGTTATTTTCTCTTTGCATATTTAGGGAGGGATTGGATGTGAATGTGAGAAGATTCGTCAGTCCACAGAATTTGGATTATGTTAAGTTTCGAGGCAGAAAGTTGAAGAAAGGCCTCTCGAAGCAGTACGAACCCTCGACCGATGCTTTCGAAGGTTTGGACGTTTTTGAAAATAACATCAAGCCAGCTTATAGACAAGCTGTGATAAAGGTTCGACCAATCTGTCAAACGGCCTGCCAACGTTTTAACAGGTAAATTACATTACTGTTTGTATGTAATAAACTTGTGTGTATTATATGTACGAGCTGTTTAACGAGGGCTTATTCTGAGAAATACGAGCAATCATCCTTTTAATTTTTTGATAAATAGTAATAAGTTTAACAGTTTCTTGCCCCGATCGGAAATTAAAGAAAATGTTTTCCAAGTGTTATCATTTATAAATATTCATCGTAATTCAATTGCTAAATTATATATTAATTGTATTTCTTTGCTTGTTTAGTGAGAGATTGGTCGAAGATGTGGAGGATGAAGGAGTAAGCGCGGTTCCTCCACGAAACACCAAAGCAGAGCACGAAGACTGCGTGCGAGGTAATCCTGGCCATTCCAGGGATAGAAATACATTGAAGAAAGTCGGGTCGTTCTTTAAGAGCGTGTGGAAACCCGTTAAGAGGTAAGATTTTGTACGATTTAGCCTCTGAAATTGGAAATAAATCGCTAAGCCCGAGTTTCGATTACGCCAAAAATGTTTATAGCATTAAGATTCGAGTTGGAAATGTTTGCGAATCGCATAACTTTCCCGTATTGTTCGGCGCTGTATCGGCCTATTCGTCCGTGTCATTATCTGATTGGATGAAAAATTGAATTGAAAACGTCACCGAACCAATGAATTAGTAGAACATTTCATAATCCAACTTTCGTTCTTTGTAGGCCAACATTTACAGCGCCGCAATACGTTTTAATGCAATTCAAATGGAGTTACACGTTTTCCATGAATAATTATACTTCTTTTTCTACATTTAGATCCGTGCAGAAGGTGTGTAAAATGGCCAGAAGTGGAGAATGCGAGTACGTTCGGTTCGAGTAAGGATCTCTTGGCTTCCATCTGTAGCAATCAATCGAGAATAAGATCTGCTCTGTGATTTGCTGGATCTGGGCCGAGTTGGCTAATTGTGTTTATGGTAACTTTATTGTATTCTACACCAAACACTTGGGCGATTTTACGGTCTGGGTTTATAAATTGAGAAAATATCTAACCGCGATTTCATAATAATCCGCAATTAATAGCCGGACAACAGAAAAAATGGAAATATTTATGTACGCTATTAGCGTGTTAATATATTATATTTTGACGCAATTACAGAAAAGCCACATTTTTGGGGTATTTGGCATACATAGTTTGTATATTCCTGTCCAAGTACTCACAATAATACATCCTGGGACACAGCGAAAGCAGTGGTATAAATAAACGTAGAAATTAAATTATCCGCGGACACGAACATGTTAAAATAATGAAATTGACAATGACATGACACGTGGCAGTATGCAATTAATTGTGGTAAGCAATATCATTTGGCACGTAACTATGGCACGTATTATTTCCATTTTAGAAGGAAATAATATTCTTTCATTTAAAAATATTGAAAAAATAACAAAAAGAAATGACAAAGTTTAAAAATTAATAAACAAAATCTAAAAATTGCAAAAATAATTTTCAATTTATAAGTAAAAATTAAAATATTGTTTTTTCATTCACTTTTAGATATGGTTTTTTCTGCAAACCATCGATGACTTCTCCTGATTTTGACATCCCGATTGCGTCAATGCAAATTCCTATTATGACTTCCCAATTGTGACTTTGTTCCGATTATGACTTGCCAATTGTGACTTTGTTCCGGCTGTGTCTCCTTATTAATGTCTTTTAGCCAATTACCATTTACCCGAATTGGTCTACACTCTCGATTTATGTCTACTTTACGAATCTGGACTCTCCCGAATTTGACTCCTCAATTGTGCCTGTATTCGAATTGGACTCTCCCGAATTACGTCTACCCCTAATTTGATTCACGAATGGTGTCTAAACTCGAATTTGGACTCACCCGAATAAGGTCTATCTCGAATTTGACTCTAGAATCCTGTCTATATTGGAATTTGGACTTTTCCGGCTTGTCTGTGCGCAAATTTGACTCCCGATTTTTGTCATCCCTGGAACTTGGACTCTCCGGAATCGTGTTCTAATTTGTTATTGGAACGACACGCTCAACAAATTGATATTTGTTATTCAGACACTAGTAAAAGGATTAATTNTACAATGACATAATAAAAGACATGAATTAATGATTAATACTATTTGTAGCGATTACAATAACACGTTTAAAATATTAGCTTACCTTTACTCGAATATCAGCAACCGCCACACCAACAACTACAAATGACACTGTAATTACCAATGCCACAAATCCAAAGACGACTTTATCTATAGGAGGGGCAAAAATGGTATAATACAAGCAACCAGCTACTGAATTCGTAACGCAAAAGCCTATGATTGAAAATATGTAACAAAATTTTGAGTCTGCTTCATTTGTTATTTCGCATATTTCAACGAATTTTCTTTCTTGCATTCTTAAAGCAATCCTAACTGTTTCTGGATGACGTCTACACTGAGATATAGCCATGCGGATATTTTGAAATCTAAATTTTATAAAGTATAGTACGAGAAATGTGACAGCAATGGAATGTAACACGACCCCAAAACACCAAATCGTAAGCAAGTGATAGAAAACTGTGCAAATTACTAATCGATTTTCGGGAATGGGAGTAGAAGGAGTTACCATAACAAACAAAAGTAATATTATTACGCATCCAGAAACAAATATAAATAATACGAATATTTGAACCCATTTTCTAACATTCAACAACTTTTCTACCTCGGCTTTATAATTGTTTTCGAATGTCTGAATTTTCGGATATTTTTGAAAATAATTTGTTACTAAACACATCAACACCGACAAAAATATTCCCAAGAGGAAACATTTATTTAAAATGATTGTAGTGTAACTATCTTTTATTTTATAAAGGAAACCCCCGCAACATTTGATAGATGTTTGCACGTCAACCACGGAAATAAAAATTCCCCAAAAATTAATCGCAACCCAAATTACAATATAGAATGTATAATACATCCTATTGTACATGCTGGTGCCATTTTCCACTTCCTTGCATGAAGGTAAAATGCCTATACCAAACCATTTTAATATACAGGTAAACGACTGTACGTAACAATTGATACAAAATGTAGGCTCTTTCATACTTTCTGATGAACTTCTTGTTACTGACTCAATCTGCAAAAATTTCAATGTATTTAAATTGAGATATTATTATTTTATAATGTTTTTAAATGTATTTTCTAAGGTAATACCTCGAGACTAAAAATCTCTTGTAGCTTTCAACATCACTTTTTGTCATTTTTATACAGGAAATCGTTACTTCGTCCTGACATTATTCATTTATCTTATTGAACTTCTCCAGAGAAATATCAGTGTTATACAAATTTAGTGTTATAGAAAACACTTTATCAACAACGTGACAAGTGATATCTATATAAAATAGTAGAAAAAATTAAAAGTATAATTTAATTATTCGCCGATATTAAAAGAAATATAGACCAAATAGAATAGATCAAATAAGAATAGTCAATTCGATATAAGTAAATATAGATTTTAACACGAGAGAGATCAAAATCATTTTTTAATAAGTACAGCCGCATTGCTAATCTATTCTTATGGAAAATTCAGTAATTCTGTCTTGATTCAAGTTTGCACATCTTGCATTGAACTGAATTTACAATCCTAAAGTGTCTTTTACTTTACTTGTGATATCAACACTAAATATTCAGGTCAGCATATTTCTTGCTGATTCTGCAGAACCGTATTCCAAAAACACTGAAACTTCAAGTAGCATTGTTTAGTCATACGAAGGTTATGACTGCATGTTACAAAAATATTAATTTGCCGGCGAGAAAACCTAAACAGGTTTGTTACTGCAGATGTTGGAGCAATTTGCTGCATCAATATCTATAGTATATCATCCTTTCAAACCGTAAGTCCTGATGCTTTTGTCCTCTGTTAGTGGAATTGCGAGGCTCAGTGAATAATGCAAACAAATTTGATGTATAGTACTTCTGACAAGTCATTTTCTGCTAATGATGTTTAACTACGTTACATAAATATAATTGCCCACGTCTTTAAATTAACGTTCTAGAGATAAATCACAAACATTTGACGCAGATATAAAATTATGATGAATTTAGTATGTACTGACTTTTATATAACGTTCAGTTCAGTTAATTTATCAATATTCTAAAAGGATTCACGTGTTTAAGTGCAATAGGTGTGTCAGAGTACTTAGTGAAATTACTTTAGGAAATGAGTTGTTTGAAAAATTGCTCACTCTTCTTTCCTTTAGTTTATTAATTTTTTCTTTAAATTTTATATATGTACTCTGTTAATTAAATAAATTAAAGATTTTCTTATCTATTTAAATTTAAGATATAATCGGGAAAAATTGAATAAGCGAAATGTGAGCTTATTATTATAACACAATCCCTATTTTGAGGTGGTGCGAGATCTCATTATAATGTCACCCCGTAGAAACTGAATTATCGATAGAGATTACAGATACATTTTTCACATTATCGTGCTTTATCAACACTCTACGCCGTACTTACGGGATTTGTAATGGAGGGTTAAGTTTGATTGTTCCTTGTATGATTTGATCCTGCTAGAGTATCACAATATTCGTGTTTATACTCGTTTTATATATAAATTATTGTTGAAAGTAATGTCTCAAAAATTACAATGGTGGACATAACAGAGACTTATCACACTGCTGCTGGTAACAATAAAATGACACTTCTATGATTAGAATGCAGCTTTATTACTGGTATGCATTTCGGTACAAAAGACCCGGTACATAAAAATATTTAGGTATCTGTTTCAGGTTTATTTTCATCACACTGTACAGTATTATGAGAATTACATCCACGAACAGGAAGTATGTAAAAACAACCGCTTGATAGTAACGGTCGTGTTTACAGTTCAACTTACTATATACTTAAATATTTTTATGTATGGTTGATGATGGTCTTTTGTACCAAAATGCAAATTGCATTCTGATAATAGAAGTTTCATTTTGATGTTACCAGTAGCAGTGTGATATATCTCTGTTATCGCTACCATTGTAATTTTTAAGATGATACTTTCAGTGATTTTAGAGGCCAGAAGCTTTTTTATGATATAAATTATTGTGTTTAAAATTTTAGTAATTAAACCAAACTTTTTTATACAATATTTATTGTGCAACTTCCGCACCGAGATAAAAACAGTTGTGTGTTTGTGAGTGTGTATTGTCAACTATTTCCTTTAATATCTTAGGATTGGGTACGGATTAATTAAAATACGAAAATTTGTTATGATAGTTCGTGTATAAGGGACAATGACACTAATAAATTTTGGCTTTTAAGGAAGTTAATACAGAATGGCCACGTGTCATATTTCGAGTTTAATTTAACTGAATGGAAATTTAACTTGTTGTTAGCGTTTGCAATTTCTCATAAAACTCATCTCTATGATGAAGACTACGCTTATTGCCATTTTTCAATTCATAATTAAAAATATAGAAAGTGTTTATAACGGTTTTTTCATAACAGATAGCACCACATAAAATTCTATTTATTGTTATTAATTAATAATATAAAAGTTATTTTTTAAATAAACTCTCATAGCTGCTAGAAAAAGTTACACAACTCGTTCCAGTTTTTTTAATTACAAGAATATAAATGAATATTTGTTTCTACACATCTAAATTTTATTTCTTTAAAACATTTAATCAATCCAAATAATTAATAACCTTTAAATTAATTTCAAAAAAAGTAAATTTTTGCATTAACAAAACATACAATCACAAATTTGTCTATTGGTGATTTTACTTTTCACTTACATAAAACATATATTTTATTTATTTATTTAAAATAATATAGCACGTTTTAGGATATTAATTTTTCTTACTTTTATGACTTTAATTCCAATGAAATTAGTAGAACTTCAACAATGCAGGAAGCAAGCAAAGTTGTTCTACTTTTGACACGCAATTTCCTGGGATGGATGTTTATATTTGTTATGTAGATATAATTACTTATGTCCTTGAATTATAATTGTTAGGATAGCACATAAACCATTTTCATACATTATTTATAGTGTTTGGTCGGTCTTATAATGTTTGCAAAAATTAATTAATCATTTTATGAAAATCTTAATTGGAAAGGTTTTCTTAATTTATGTGCATTTACATTGCTAAATGAAAATACTTCAGAAAGTAAATTTGCAGGAAATAAATTAATTTTTCATTTTTTATTCGCTGATTTAGTGTCCTATAAATTGCTACTTGTCTTGCTTCAATTATTCAAAATAATAATAATAGTAATCGTAATTTGTAAATGCTATTTCAAAAACAATCCAAATTAAGATAGATTTGAAAAAAGTCAGTCAAACATCGTCAATTATACTTGCGCTATCTGTGCTTTTTGTCAAAATGAAAAAAAAGAAGTCTGTTTTATCTATACTAATATTATGAAGATGTAATGTTTGTAAGTATGTATGTATGTAAGTTGGTTTGCAGCAGGTAATCTCCGAAACTATTCATCCGATTTCAAAAATTCTTTCACAAATATTTAGAACGGAACTTCAGGGTGGACATAGGCTGTATATTATTCCGTTAAATATTCATATAAATTAAAATATAGAATCTAGGTTAAGGCTTTTATGTCCAACAGATGGCGCTATGAGTACGACACCCTAAGTTTGCTTTTCTGTGAAAATGAACTAAAGCAGATCATCATCTATCTATTTATATAAATAAAAATGTAATGTTCGTTTGTTCCTACCGATTCCTTTGAAATTTTGACACAACGCTGTATTCGAATACGCACGTGTTTTTATATAATATAAGTGTCGAAATTCCCCGCACTGAAGGGAGATGGTTAAAATTAAGGCTTACCGTAATGAACTCTGCTTCTATTTAGGCCTATACTATCTTAGATGCGGTTTTTTGCGTTTTAATAGAGTATGTCAACAGAATGTACACTAAGAAGAAATTTTTCGAAAAATTCCTCCCCACGGGAAAGTGTTATAAATTTATAATAGATACATTCTGAGCCACAAAAACGCGTGGCGGGGTCTGCTAGTTTAACATAATAATGAATTTATGACACTCAAATATTATTTTCGGCCCACTCTGCAGTGCTAACAAAAATTATAAAACAAATTAAAAAAGACAAATGCCTCAATTCCTTCAAACAATCTACTTATGTTTTATGCCAGGGATGGCCAACCTGCGGCTCGCGAGCCGCATGCGGCTCTTTGAATGATTATTTGTGGCTCTCGATAAATGTACCCGAGTTCCCTTTTCATTTTTGTGTTATTATATTTTAAAAAATTATTATCGTTCCGTATGTGTTTCAAAATGTCTTTTAAATTACTAACAACAAATATGAAAGACTAAGTGCAACGTTGTAACAAATTTCATTTCCGTCCAAGTTAAGAATGATATGACTCATCGAAAACTG
>NW_019385658.1:124945-146297 GCF_000671375.1 Centruroides sculpturatus | reverse complement strand
TACTCGAATTGGACTCTCCCGAATTATGTCAACCCCGGATTTGACTCATGAATGGTGTCTGCACTCGAATATGGACTCTCCCGAATTACGTCTACCCCTAATTTGATTCATGAATGGTGTCTAAACTCGAATTTGGACTCACCCGAATTACGTCTATCTCGAATTTGACTTCAGAATCCTGTCTATATTGGAATTTGGACTCTTCCGGCTTGTGTCTGTGCTCAAATTTGACTCCCAATTTGCGCAAATTTGACTCCCAATTTTTGTCATCCCTGGAACTTGGACTCTCCGGAATCGTGTTTTAATTTGTTATTGGAACGACACGCTCAACAAATTGATATTTGTTATTCAGACACTAGTAAAAGGATTAATTTCAAAACAAATTTTTTATACATAAAACGTTTGATAAATTAATTGATTATTAATATATTAATTAATAATTTTAATCTCAATTATAAATTGTCGTATATTTATATTTGTAAAACATTAATAGTAATTGTTACGGCATCCAAGCGATAGTCGCTTACATTAAAATATGTTTTTGGACCTATATAAATGTCATTAAAAGTGTGTTTAAAAATGCCTCGATAAAGAATAAAACTAATTGTAATTTGTAAAAACATAATGTTTGCAAAAATAAGACAGTTTCTGCAGATCTAATCTTTTTCTGTTCTTTTGTAAGCGCATTCCTTTTAAGAAAGGATAATTTTAGAGAAACAGTTAACACTTGCCACTCCGAGGGTTTTATTTATTTATTTTTTTCACTCGCTCCTCTGGCCACTATGAGGGCCTCTTTATTTAGAAAACATGTTAAGGGTTGAATGATATAAGTGTAATTATAGAGAATTGTCTCTGTAATATAGTCTTTGGTTTGATTTGGCATCAAATTTTATATGACTTAAAAATTAAGTCATATAAAATCATTACCTCTTAAATCGTTAAACTCTTTTCAACCAGTTATTACGGTAACAAATTAAGATATATCTTTTTGAATTTACCATCTATATAAACAGAAAACAAGCCACGTTTTTACAAATTCTTATGTCTCCAGTCTCCTTAATTTTGTAAAAGCAAATATCATAATGGGCCTCATTCTTTGATCGATTTAACCGGATACTTTTATTGTTACATAACTAACGGGATAGCTGATTACTGAGAATACGTATGAAAGAATGCAATTCTAAATGCAGTTTTTCGTATTCTTTCAGTTGTTTGAGTGAATTTCTCTCTTTGAATCTAATTTAATTTAATGTTTTTTTTTTTGAAAGAATATTTAAAAATGCTTTTTTATTCATTCTTTGAACCTATCTGAAAAGAAAAAGACAACATTTTAATTTATTGAATAATTTATTCATATTAAGTTTATATATTAGTGTAATGTATAAACTTAATATAATAACTTAAACAACCTTAGTTCATGCGAAACATGCAAATTTTTTCAATGAAGATCCATTAGTATATTGATGAATTAATTTAAGGAAGTACTACATGATTGTGAAAACACATGACAAATGCTAATCTTCGTTTATCGTTTACGTGCAATCTATAAAATTATAATTGACAGACATGAGCATTTATATTTATATAAAGAAAATAAACTCGTTACCAAGAAAAATGCTTGTGAGAAGTAAGATATGGACATTATGAAAATATGAAAAGTTCACTTCGAAGAGATCGAGGTACGCTCAAATTCGGGTTTCTATTGTAAAACATTATATAAAAATATTATATTGACTTTAATATTTTATAATACTTTTTATATTATTTCAGAATAATCAAAAAAATTATGAAAGAACCGACATTTTGTATGAATTGTTATCTACAGCAATTCACGTATATATTGAAAAAGTTTGGTATAAAGGGTATGCCAACGTGCCAAGAATTAGAAGATGGCACTGGCATTTGGAATCAGATTTATTGCTCTTTTAATGTCGTCATTTGGGTTTTGATTTACTTTTGGGGAATTTTTATTTTTGTGGTTGATGAAGAAACGAGTATCCAATATTGCGGGGGTTTCCTCTACAACATTAAAGATAGTAATACTACAATCATTTTCTCTAAATGTTTCATGTTAGGGATGTTGTCGTCGGTGCTGATTTTCTTAGTTAAAAGTAATTTTCAAAAATATCCAAAAATTCAAACATTCGAATATAATTGTAAAGGCGAGATAGAAAGGTCATTGTTGAGAAGAGGGTTCGAAGATTCGTATTTATTGTTTTTGTTTATTGATGTGCAATAATCTCATTTGTGGTCGATATTGTAATTGTTTTACTTCCCATTCCCGAAAATCGAGTAATAGTTTGCTCGTTATTTTATCATTTATCATATATTTGGTGTTTTGGTGTCCTCTCACATTTCATTGCTATGGGATTCATCGTATTATACTTCAT
The DNA here is from genome assembly GCF_000671375.1 of Centruroides sculpturatus. Lineage (NCBI taxonomy): Eukaryota > Metazoa > Arthropoda > Arachnida > Scorpiones > Buthidae > Centruroides > Centruroides sculpturatus. The sequence continues at coordinate 143,907 of NW_019385658.1, read as the reverse complement.
AATATTAAAATTTGATAATATTTGTCAGGCTTTGTCAGGGTGTAGAGGTGATTTGGAAACAATTAAACTGTCTTTAAGAATAGAAGAAAGGAAATTTGTTGAATTATGTGATATCATAGAATTATTAGGTAATAAATTTTCTTACATATTTTCGATTTTAAGATTTTGCTCCACAAATTCAGTGGGTTGTTGTTTGTATTACGTCATTCTTGCTCCTCCCTTAGAAAAACTCTTCTTTGGATTTTTGGCATCGAACTTATCAATATTATTTATCGTTGTTGCTGTGATTATTGCTGACGTTCCTATGAAGGTAAGCCGATATTTTTAATGTTATACTATATAAACCAAATATAATATTAAGTATCAGTGTTTAATTTGTATAATATTATCCTTCTATGACGGAATAGAGAAACAATGTAGATCACTACACAGAATTTATTTGATAAAAAGAATAAGTGATTTATTGCTTATAAACTACTCTAGTAATATCATTAACAAATTCCTTTCGAAATTGTGTTATGAATGTTATTAACACTAATATAAAACGAAAAATAATTGTTTAATTTTATGCAATTTATAAAACAGAGTCAGCAATTATGTACATATTTCATACATGATTTAGTTTCGCGGTGCTACAATCTAAAGGTGACAGCAATTTCGAGTTACTGAGAAATTTGCTGTCTGTATTATACTCTTTCATATGTAAAATGTTATACTTTCTAATTTATTTTCTTTGGATAATTCGGAGTTTCGGATAATCGAGTTATCAATATATCGTATTACATTTTCTAAATAATGAATTTTATAAAAACAATTTATATATTCATTTCAGGCAGTAGCTTTCATGCAAGAGTTGCATATTTTAAGTATTTACCAGTTGGATGTTATTGACAAGTGGTAGGTAAAATATTTGTAAAGAGTTTTAACAGATTTCATTCTTCAAATTCAGAGTTTTAAATTTGTTAGATTTTTATTTCATTTTTTAGAAAATATGAAATAAACAGTTAATAATTGTGGGTTATTTTCATGTTTTCTACGTTCATATTTCTTAATAATCTTCGATCAATCACTTCACTGATCACCGATTTCATTCGTTCACTTCCAATTGTCCGGCTACCACGAGATTTAAATTTATGTGATTTTTTTATTGTAAAGTTGTATAAATAATAAGGGTTGTCATGAAAATGTAGATTTTCAAACACCGTATTATACTGCACGGTATACTACAACTTTGAAAATAACTGAATGTTAATTTTTACTTCAGAAACTATCCGGTTGTTTTGTTTTATACACTATACTTTTATTTAGTAATAAAAAATATTTATATTTTATCACAGGTAGTACATTTCTCATTACGAATGCTTAACTGTTTTTATATTAAAATTATTATTATATTCATTTTGAAATGCTCTGCCTTCAATTCAATTTTCTCTCCCTAACGTGTATCGGGAATTTCTGCGGTTGTTTCATACGGTAGTATTTTATTTCTTACGAGTTTCTTTGAGTTTATTTCGTATATTAGTAATATAGAATAAATTAAAAAGTATATTAATTCAAGATAATGAATTACAACAAAAGCATTTAGATATCAGCATTCTTCAATTTAAAAATCTATGAGATTTCAAATAAATAATTCAAAAACTATAAAAGAACACATTGTTACATATAGAAGGATGATCTATTATTATCTGTAAAATTGTAATTCATTAGATGAAGATAAAACTTTAAAGTAAATTAATTTTTTAAAATTACTACAATATTTTTCAATTTGAATTGGTAAAAATGATTATTTTGTTGATTTATATCTGTAAATCATAAGCTCCAACATAAAGATAATGTTAACAATACTATGTTAATACTATTTATTCATCAAGTTTATCATCGTACATTGGTAGGCATTAATGTAATGTGAATGTAACTTGCGGTGTTTTCGTAATTTTTATTTTTCCGGCTGTTTTTAAATGTGATCATCAATAATGCTAATTTTTATTTTTAATTTTTTAAAAAATTTAATTTATATCATAATTTTGTAGGCATAAACTTTTTATTGCAAAAGACATAATAAACATAAATATTTTAAATAAATTATTCTATCGACAACTGCGTTATTGTTAGTAATTTATTACATAAAAAGTTAGGAAATTATCAATTTTTCATGGGTTTAGTCATTTGGCAAGGTCCTGTATTGTCGTGTTATGAAAATCTTTATAATATCTTCAAAATTTCGTGAAAAAAACTTGGATAATATGAAACAATTCTTCGGAAAAAGTACATTTATTTGCATTTATTTATTAATTTTTCTAGCATGAAAAAAGGAGCATTTCGCTTGCTATTGTGTAAAACACGAAAACATTTCTTACTTTAATTAAGTACAAATTACTTTCTAAATTACAGGAATAATTTCATTCTTTTGTAGATATTTAATAAAAGACAAGCAATCAAGTTAACGAATAAATTGCATTTGTTTGGTACTAATAATTATGTTGAAACACATGTATTCATTTATTAACACAGAAAATTTTAGACATCAATAAATAAGATTACTTGAATGGTATTCGTTCACTCACTGAGTCGTAGTTATTAGTCTGTTTTGAAGAATGTGAGAGCCGGATAATTGGGCGAATGACAACAATGGAAAATACTGAATATACAGGCAACTGATTGCCTGAAAACTGGTTGATAATTGATTACTTGGATTGACATTTAAGAAACCAACAACAGAGTTGGCTGGTAACTATGAAGTCAGACAATATAACGTATATACCTAGTTAAAGGTACCTAGGTGAGTTGACAATTGGATGGATAACAAATGCGTAAATGGACAATTTTGTTTAGGAAATAAATTTAACATAGTGTTTAACATAGAACTGCTTGTATTACAATTTATACATTAAATATCTTAATATCTATTAATAAATTTAAAAGTTCAGGATTCTAGTTTATAAAATTGCCGCAGGTGTCTCCAACCTGCTTTAACCTATTGTTGATATTGCTAAATTTCTTCTATAGAACCAATGCATTTACACAAATAATTGAATAATAATTGTGTGAGTTGTAGAAGTGACAAAAGATTGTAATTGAGTAATGCTTCAAGGATTAAACGGTTCAGTCATTATTAAATAATAAATTTACATTTCATAAATCTAGTCAGAGGAAAAATGGGCATAAAGCAAAATACATATTACGGACCATAGAACAAATTATAATATTAATGTAAACAAAGATACCGAAAATCAGCATTGTGCAGGAAATCCAACTTTCTCTGTATTCAGAGCAATTATCTTACTCCATTGAGCATTCCGGTCAATTATAACAATGTGGTGAGCAATCTTAAAAGAATTGTTTTAGCATGTATACAAATAATAAAATTTTCAACATTTTTTAGAAATACTAAATCTGGATGCTTATCACTGTAGTTTTTTTATTCCAGTAATCTATTATGTGGATTGTTATATAAAATCAAATCCAGAAACTAAATGTATTTTAATTTTTAACATTTTAACTTTTCTCCAAAATGCATTTAATCCTTCTTTCTACAATTTTCTCCCAAATCTTCATAGTATGCGACAATAACTTTATACCTCTGTAATTTCTGCGATTCTATACATCCCCTTCACCTTTAAAGATCGGCACAGGAATGATCTTCTTCCATTTATCTGGGATCTTCTCCTGCTGCCAGAATTTCTTCATAAGATCCCAGAGGATATCAATTTCCTTCTCACCTAAACCTCTCCAAGCCTTAACCGGAATCCGATCAGGGCCTACTGCTTTCCTCATCTTCATTTTCCTAAGCACACTTTGCACTTTTTTTCTGTTAATATCTTGCACCACTCCTTCATTTGCCTCGCTGTTTTCATATAAAGTTAATAAATTCCTAAAATATTCTTTCCGTCTTTCCTTGACTTTTTCGTAATCTTATAATACCATTCCTTCGTCATCTTTAATCAGTTTAATACAGTAATATCTTTTGATGCCTAACCTTTGCTTTGGTAATTCTCATCAACTGCCTTTCACCACCTTTCTTTTCGGAAACTTTATAAGCCACTTCTATAGCCTTTGCTTTTGCAATAGCCACCGCCTTTTTAGTCATTTTCTTTGCCAAATAGTAAGTTTCTTTATCTTCAGTCCTTCCCTGTTAAATACCACCTTTTCTTTTTTCCTCTTTCTTTTGTTTAACTGCGANAGAAAAATATTATATGGAATTGAACGAAAATGAAAATTTGCTTGATAATTCAACTACGCTTATTGGAGAACAATAAAATCACTACACTCAACAAGCCACCAATAAAACTCAACTGCCTAACCTATAACCAAAGTCTCCTTTTAATTTGTTTTTAAAAAAAAAGCGCTTGACAAACTTGCCCCGTATGCCGAAGTTTTCCCGGTCTCCCCTATTATTTTAGATGCGGATTTTTGCATGTTTGATTGCGTTTTAATAAGGTACGTCAAGAGAATATACACTAATAAGAAATTTTTCGAAAAATTCCTCTCCCCCGGGGAAGTGTTATACATTTATAATACATACATTTTGAGCCACAACAACGCGTGGCAGGGTCTGCTAATATGGAATAAATTAAAAGTATATTAATTCAAGATGATGAATTACAACGAAAGCATTTAGATATGTAATGAAGCACTTTAGATATCAGCATTTTTCAATTTAAAAATCTATGAGATTTCAAACAAATAATTGAAAAACTATGAAAGAACACATTGTTACATACAGAAGGATGATCTATTATTATCTGTAAAAATTGTAATTTATTAGATGCAGAAAAAAACTTTAAAGTAAATCATTTTCTTAAAATCACTACAATATTTTTCAATTTGAATTGGTAAAAATGATTATTTTGTTGATTTATATCTGTAAATCATAAGCTCCAACATAAAGATAATGTTAACAATACTATGTTAATACTATTTATTCATCAAGTTTATCATCGTACATTGGTAGGCATTAATGTAATGTGAATGTAACTTGCGGTGTTTTCGTAATTTTTATTTTTCCGGCTGTTTTTAAATGTGATCATCAATAATGCTAATTTTTATTTTTAATTTTTTAAAAAATTTAATTTATATCATAATTTTGTAGGCATAAACTTTTTATTGCAAAAGAAACAATAAACATAAATATTTTAAGTAAATTATTCTATCGGCAACTGCGTTATTGTTAGTAATTTATTACATAAAAAGTTAGGAAATTATCAATTTTTCATGGGTTTAGTCATTTGGCAAGGTCCTGTATTGTCGTGTTATGAAAATCTTTATAATATCTTCAAAATTTCGTGAAAAAAACTTGGATAATATGAAACAATTCTTCGGAAAAAGTACATTTATTTGCATTTATTTATTAATTTTTCTAGCATGAAAAAAGGAGCATTTCGCTTGCTATTGTGTAAAACACGAAAACATTTCTTACTTTAATTAAGTACAAATTACTTTCTAAATTACAGGAATAATTTCATTCTTTTGTAGATATTTAATAAAAGACAAGCAATCAAGTTAACGAATAAATTGCATTTGTTTGGTACTAATAATTATGTTGAAACACATGTATTCATTTATTAACACAGAAAATTTTAGACATCAATAAATAAGATTACTTGAATGGTATTCGTTCACTCACTGAGTCGTAGTTATTAGTCTGTTTTGAAGAATGTGAGAGCCGGATAATTGGGCGAATGACAACAATGGAAAATACTGAATATACAGGCAACTGATTGCCTGAAAACTGGTTGATAATTGATTACTTGGATTGACATTTAAGAAACCAACAACAGAGTTGGCTGGTAACTATGAAGTCAGACAATATAACGTATATACCTGGTTAAAGGTACCTAGTTGAGTTGACAATTGGATGGATAACAAATGCGTAAATGGACAATTTTGTTTAGGAAATAAATTTAACATAGTGTTTAACATAGAACTGCTTGTATTACAATTTATACATTAAATATCTTAATATCTATTAATAAATTTAAAAGTTCAGGATTCTAGTTTATAAAATTGCCGCAGGTGTCTCCAACCTGCTTTAACCTATTGTTGATATTGCTAAATTTCTTCTATAGAACCAATGCATTTACACAAATAATTGAATAATAATTGTGTGAGTTGTAGAAGTGACAAAAGATTGTAATTGAGTAATGCTTCAAGGATTAAACGGTTCAGTCATTATTAAATAATAAATTTACATTTCATAAATCTAGTCAGAGGAAAAATGGGCATAAAGCAAAATACATATTACGGACCATAGAACAAATTATAATATTAATGTAAACAAAGATACCGAAAATCAGCATTGTGCAGGAAATCCAACTTTCTCTGTATTCAGAGCAATTATCTTACTCCATTGAGCATTCCGGTCAATTATAACAATGTGGTGAGCAATCTTAAAAGAATTGTTTTAGCATGTATACAAATAATAAAATTTTCAACATTTTTTAGAAATACTAAATCTGGATGCTTATCACTGTAGTTTTTTTATTCCAGTAATCTATTATGTGGATTGTTATATAAAATCAAATCCAGAAACTAAATGTATTTTAATTTTATCTTTTCTGCAAAATGCATTTAATCCTTCTTTCTACAATTTTCTCCCAAATCTTCATAGTATGCGACAATAACTTTATACCTCTGTAATTTCTGCGATTCTATACATCCCCTTCACCTTTAAAGATCGGCACAGGAATGATCTTCTTCCATTTATCTGGGATCTTCTCCTGCTGCCAGAATTTCTTCATAAGATCCCAGAGGATATCAATTTCCTTCTCACCTAAACCTCTCCAAGCCTCAACCGGAATCCGATCAGGGCCTACTGCTTTCCTCATCTTCATTTTCCTAAGCACACTTTGCACTTTTTTTCTGTTAATATCTTGCACCACTCCTTCATTTGCCTCGCTGTTTTCATATAAAGTTAATAAATTCCTAAAATATTCTTTCCGTCTTTCCTTGACTTTTTCGTAATCTTATAATACCATTCCTTCGTCATCTTTAATCAGTTTAATACAGTAATATCTTTTGATGCCTAACCTTTGCTTTGGTAATTCTCATCAACTGCCTTTCACCACCTTTCTTTTCGGAAACTTTATAAGCCACTTCTATAGCCTTTGCTTTTGCAATAGCCACCGCCTTTTTAGTCATTTTCTTTGCCAAATAGTAAGTTTCTTTATCTTCAGTCCTTCCCTGTTAAATACCACCTTTTCTTTTTTCCTCTTTCTTTTGTTTAACTGCGAACTGTACCTCAGCATTTCACCACGAAAGTTCCTTTTCTTCTCTCAGTTTCTTCCCTGAAGTTTTTCTCAAAACCTCTTCTTTAACTTTCAAAATGCAATTACTATTCATCAACCACCACGTTTGCATAACATCAGGGATATTTTTAACACTTTTATCTTAAACTCTGTTCTTAATTCTTCCTCTTTTAATTTCCACCATGTGTTCCTTTGTTCAGTTTGGCTAATACGATTCTTACAATGTCCCATAGGAAAGTCACAGTCCATCAGGAAGATTCTATGTTGTGCAGCAACACTTTTTCTATTTAACACCTTACTGTATCTCACTTTTCTGAGATGTCTCTTGCGGCACAAGGAAAAATCTATCTGGCTGAATCTACCTCTATTCATGTATGTAACCAGGTGGTTCTCTATTTTCTCAAAGTAGGTGTTAACTAGCGCAAGGTTAAAAGCCACAGCATGATCGACATAGTCTTTCTTCCTCTCCATTTCTTTTTCTCACATTCCACCTTCCAAGAACTCTTCTTTCCGCACTCTTCCTCTTTTCGTCATGACAATTTAACTCGTCCAACAGATTAATTAATCTCTTGTTCATGGAACACACATTATAGCTCGGTCAAGATCTGTCCAAAAGTTTGTCTTTTCTTCTACTCCACTACCTGGTGAGAAACATAAACACACACAATCGTAATGAAAATTCCACCAACGTCCAACTTAACGCTAACAATTCTATCACATCTTCGTTTAACCTCAGAGCTACTGTTTTTTAGGACTTTATCAATTACGATACTAACTCCATTCCTTCCTTTCTTATTCGCTCCACTCACAAACAGCTTGTACTCTTCACCAAGTTCTTTAGCTTTATTTTTTTTCCATCGTGTATCTTGTAGGAACAAAATGTTCACTCTCCTACTTTGCATAAAATTAACCAACTCTCTACTCTTCCCGTTCAATGTTCTGAAGTTTAAAGTATCTACTGTTTTACATGTTTTCTTCCTCTTCTCTTTCTAGACTAACTTCTTTATCCGAACCCGTTCTTGGTTCGGTAGGCCCAGCTCATTTGACATAGTTTTCGGGGGAAATTACTGCCCATCGCTACGGGGATCCTACCATTCAATTCCTCTGTCTAAGGTCTAGTATATCTTAAACAATCCACATTGTACAGTAATAAAATAATATAATAAAAACATGTTTATAATAATTGTGAGCTAATAATATAAAAATAAATTTTAAATAAACATAAAGTATCACATATTTAACTGTCTATCTATCCACTTGTAGACCCGAAAGTATTTCTCTCTGGATCATAGGTCAATAGTTATTGTTAATACTGATGATACAGAATTGTAGAAAACGACTAACAGAAAGTCTTTTCATTTTTTCAAACAATAAACAGTATATTATATAAACTTTTCTCCTGGAACTATTCACGAGTCTTTTACACACATCTAAGGCTTAACACCAGATTTACAAATCAGTGTGATTGGGTGATGAGAAAGGAAAATCTACGCATCAGGATTAACTTATTTCCGAACCTTTGTAGACTAGCCAGAATAAAACTCAATCTTTTACAATGACAAGATGGGTTGTATACTATCTACAATAACACCAGAACAGAATACTCATTATTTAAATTAAAACAAGACAAAGCATTCTGATTTAATAGTAAGGATAACACGAAGAAAAATGTCTGACATGATTTTGTTTCTTCTTCATTCGTTGTTGCGAGACACTTCTATTAATTTGATGTGTTTAACAAATATAAGCAAACAAAAGCAGCAATAAATAGTGTATAATAGTTACCATTACAGACTAAAACATTTTTTGTAATTGAAAAAAATCAATAACAATAACAATATTTTTCTACCAAAAATGGTTACTTTACATTATTACGAATCTAGCTTTTTTTTACTTTGATTTACTTAAATTCTAATTATACAAATTATTTAATAATGTTTTATTGCAAATCGAAGAAAGGTATTCTTCCGACATCACATCTCTGAATTCCATTAACGTTGACAACGCACTCCATATTGAACTTATTAACTATTGAAAAAATATATTAGATAAGTAATAAATATAATATAATGATATAAATTTCACTTATATATTTTAATGAATTCAATAAAAAATTTTCACAGAAATTACATGTAACTACACCAATTAAAAATTCATACGATGAAAACACATTTCAAAATTACATCAATTCAATGGATGAACTAGAGGGACACCTGTGTATATATATGTAGGCCTATATTTAGCACACTCTAAAGAAAGTACAGAGTAACATGCTCAGTTATACAGTTAAACTCATGAACAATAAATTCTATTACTTTTTACAGTATTTTATGTATTATATACGATTTCTTTACGTACGCGTATATTTACATTCCTTACATTGCTACCGCACCTGGGATATTTTCATTGATCATTTTTCCTACAAACAATGATTTTCTGAAATCACCTCATCAAGCATTTCATGGAAGTTACATTCACAAATCTTTTATGCACTCGTAAACCTAATTTCACAGTTCAAATCTGTTTTATTGCATACCAGTTAAGCACTCCTATGTTTCGTGTTGTGTAGTAAAACCTTTATAAAAGTATATGGAGAATGTGTTTAAATATCCGTTTTGATATTTAGGAATGAACTAAGAACTGGCATTAAGTATTTTTGTATTAGGTACAAATTTCTAATTCACAGTGTTGTCAATTATTATTAGGAGCCAAGATTACAACAGAACACTATCATAGAAAGGATTGTAATAATGGAATTTAGAATTATCATTTTAAAAGAACCTTTCTATTTTGTTTTTCTTTAAATCTTTTCGTTTCATCAATTCAATAGCATATAATAGTTCTTTGCTTCATTATAAAATAATGCATGGAAGTGTTATTACAACGTAGAATAAACTTTGAAAAAATATTTACTATGATAAAATAGATAATAAGAAGAATTGCAGAATTTAACCATATATAGAAGCTATTTATCATCTACACTGAACAGATATCAAATAGACTCTAATGCAAGAACAGAAAGACAACAAACAAACAAACAATCCTGTATGAAAAAATATACAACACAAGGAAAATGCCCTAGGAATATATGGACGTACAGCATGCAAATGAATCCACAAAAAATACGAGAAAATGATTAAAGCAAAATGTCAAGGATAGAGAGCAATGAAAAAAGATGGACTGTACAAAATAAGAACAAAAGTACATTAAATTTGAAATTAAAAAATTTAATCTGATGGATATCAGAATGCATTAATATTAATTAGAAATTACCTCAAAAACGTAAACTTTAGTCATCAAAATTGTTCCGAAATAATGAAAACCGACACATTCTTCATTCATAAACTTCATGAATGTTACCACCTGAAACACAATGTTAAAAAAAAAAATTGAAAAATTCTTAAATAATTACAAGTGAATATTAGAACACAACCAATGGTATTTATTTGTTTTATGATATTGCAAATATTAAAACATAAATTTGTTTCAATTAAAGCTTTTATGTGCTTGACAGACATTTTACCTTCCACTTGTCAATAATATCCAATTTGTAAATACTCAAAATACGTAAATCTTCCTTAGAAGCTGTAGCCTGGAAATAACATTTAAGTCATTAATTCCACTTACTACATAATTAATTTTACAGTAAAACTGGCCGAAACAGCATAAAAATATTTAGAACGTATAGTGTTATGTAGCTTATACACAGAATATATTTTGCATAGTATAAACATTAAACAAATTATTTATCTGGAAATTACGACATCATCTGTCAATTACAGGTCACTGTAATCGACAGATGATGTCGCAGTACAGCACGTAATTGACAGATGCTGTACTGTAACATTAAAATTAATTTACCTACTTTTACAATAATTGCATTAGAGTATTTTTAGTTTAAGATTGTTTAATTGAACATTGTTTGATGCTGTATACAAAACACACGAAAATCAAATTGCGAGTTATCTGAAGCAACCTACCCACCAATGATCGAGTGATAAATCTACCGAACACTGATGGTCGTCTATAGGTTTGCACTTTGTTAACGGGCTGGCTACATGCGGTTATCTGTATTCTTTTTACCTTGGTATCATCAAAATAGGAGCCTGTTTCCACAAAACATTTCCCAGAAATCATCCCCTTCCTCACAGGGGCGGCCCTAGGATAGCGTGAATGGTGCGATCCCACCTGACGCCGTCATAAGGGGCGCAGAAATACGACAATGAGCTGGGTTGTGCGCATTTCAAAAATATTCGCATATAGCAGGGGTGGCCAACCTGCGGCTCGCGAGCCACATGCGGCTCTTTGAATGATTATTTGTGGCTCTCGATAAATGTACCCGAGTTCCCTTTTCATTTTTGTGTTATTATATTTTAAAAAATTATTATCGTTCCGTATGTGTTTCAAAATGTCTTTTAAATTACTAACAACAAATATGAAAGACTAAGTGCAACGTTGTAACAAATTTCATTTCCGTCCAAGTTAAGAATGATATGACTCATCGAAAACTGCGCGAACGAACATAAACAGTGGCGTAATCGTCCGTTATCGACCGACTCCAGACCGATTTTGAATTTCTAAACTGTCATTGCAACGGACAGTTGACATTGTGCTGTGGAGGAAACAATTGGTATCACTCTTGCTACGAATATAATTTGTAATCTGGAATTTTTTGCATACCTTTTTAATATGTATTTAATTGCGGCTCGCGAAAAATTTCAATTTTGAAAAATGGCTCGGACTATCAAGGAGCTTGGCCACCCTGGGCCATACTCCAACTATGCTAATCTTTCGGAGCGCTAAGTTATTAATAATGTAAAAAATGTAAGTTATCTGTAATCTCTATGTACAGTTTAGTTTCAACAGGGGAGCGTTAGAATGAAATCACGAACCACCTTCAAACTTTGCTAGGGCCTCCCTTGCTTCTGCAGATCTCCCACGTGTCACGTTGCTTATATTAATTAAACCATACTAAACCAAAAGATCCCTGAGCCCATCAACACAAAATAATCAAGTTTTCATTTCGATCAGATAATGCATTTTAATAATAACAATTACTATTATACACACACATAAATACAGGGGGAGTAAAAGTTAATATACTGTTTTTATTGTAGAAAAAACATATAAAAAGAAAAATAAGAAGAAAAAAACATTTATTTTTATGTACAAATTACACCACAAACAAGTAATACGAACTAAAAAAAATAATATCAATGAATATCAAATATTGGTATTTCTCAGATTCTCAAATGTATATCTACTTTTGCACCCCTCTGTATTGCAATTTTTTGTAGAAACTTTCGAAACAACTTTTATTAAGCAGATATTCTCTACAGATATCTTTAATAATTCATACAGTAAGACCTTTCATGTTTTGACTGAAAACACGTAGATGTGAAGATTTCAGAATATATTATTTAAGTAAAAGTAGAAAAAATTACATTAAAAAAATATTTAAATATAGAAATATAAACTAAATGGTAACAAAATCTAACATATTATTTGTATACAAACACCTCTGCTATTTTTCTTCAATTTAATTAATGAACCACTTACCTCAATTTAACCTAGCCTAAAATTAATGTAATTGGTATACGAATATTTTAATAATTACAATAAATTTACTGAAAACTTTTAATTTTTTTCATCCCCCCGCAAATGCAAATGATCAAACAATTCGTTCCTTTGAAATTGGTGCTCGTAAATTATCTCAAAATTTCTTAAGAAAATTTTTACTGATATTGCAGAATGATTATACGCGAAAAATAATTTGTTTTTCTACCTTAAAAATTCCCTATAAGAAATTGCACTTTTTATAGTAATAAATTAACAATAGGATCACAAAAGACAAAGATTAATAATTAATATTATTTCTAGTACAAAGTGTACAACATTATACATACCTTTATTGGAATTTCGGAAACAGCCATACCAACGACGATATATATTAATGTGAGGACACATGCCACCAGTGTAAAAAAGATTTTATCTTTGAGTGGAGCATAAATGACGAAATACAAACAAGAAGCTATCGAATTTGTGATGCAAAAGCCTATAGTAGAAAATATGTACGAAAATGTATGGTCTAAATCTTTAATGATTTCGCATAATTCAACAAATTTTTTTTCTTCGGTTTTTAAAGCAATTCTGATTCTTTCTGTAGTGTGCCTACACTCCGACAAAGCCTGACAGATATTCTCAAATTTTAATATTATGAAATATAAAATGAGAAATCCTACAGCAAAGGCATGTAAGATTACTCCAACAAACCAAACAAAAATCAAATGATAAAATACCGAACAAATTACTAATCGATCTTCGGGAATGGGAAGATAACTAAGTGTAAAGCCAAATCCAAATAATATTAATACGCATGCAGAGACAAATATAAATGTTACGAATATTCGAACCCATTTTTTGACCACGAACAACTTTTGCAACTCGCCTTTATAATTATACTCGAATGTCTGAATTTTTGGATATTGCTGAAAATAAACGTTTATTACGCAAATCAGCACTGAAGAAAATATGCCTATCGTTAAACATTTACCGAAAATAAATGTAGTGTAACTATCTTTTATGTTGTAGAGGAATCCCCCGCAATAATGTAAACATGTCTGTTCGTCTACCAGAGAAATAAAAATTCCCCAAATGTAAATCAAAACCCAAATTACGACAAAAAAGGCGCAATACAACCGATCCCAATAGCTAGTGCCATCTTCTAATTCCTGGCATGCAGGTAAAATCTTTATGCCAAACCACTTCAATGTATACGTGAAAGGTTGCAGATAACAATTGATGCAGAATGTTGGTTCATTCATCGTTTATGATGAAACTGCTAAATTAGTCTGAAAAATATACTAAAATTCATATACCTAACTAAATGTTCTAATATACCCTTACAAATAGTAGAACCTCGATTAATTAAAGAACTTACCTTGGTATTTATAAAATCTTCACATCAAACGTTTCATTTTCTTTGTATTGTGGATACTTTACTGTCATTCTGCCATAACTTTTAGCCTACTTCATTTCTTAAACACTGTAACGATACGAAACATTTCTCCATTATTCTTTTATACAAATATCTTAATGTAAATTTAAAGATATAAATGAAAAGAGCAATTGTTTATTGTAACGTAATCACAATGCCGAGTTGCAATTTTTAATTATATTTTTTAATTAATTTAATGATTTCATTTAAAATATACACCTTCCATTTTAAATTAGTTGTGATTGTTCTCTGTACATCATACTTTTCCTTTAACAATAGAGTCGCACTGGCCGTCTATGTAAACCCCTTCAAAAAAATATTTTTTGAATTGAAGTAATATAACTTACGTTTCCATCGGAAATTCGTCTATAGTTAATCGGGACCTGCTAACACTAAAATGTCCATACTTCTTTCATATCTAGAGATTGAGAAAAGAACAGTCACACAAATTTATGTCTACAATTTTTTCAAATTGCTACCCAGTTAAATGTCATATAATAATAGTATGAAGCATTCATATAACTTTTATGCTATGATCTACTTTTTAATAAAATATACTCTGCTATTCGGATTTATTCTATTAGTGTTACCATTTACTTTTTTGAATCTTTTCTCGGCCCCCACCAGTGGCCATGCGGTCTTCCTTCCCTGAACAGTGGGAATTTGCCTCGTTTCAATGGACTACCACGTATAGTTTTCCAGTTTTTTTCACGTTTGTAACGCGTAAATAGGGTCCAGTTTCCCTTAAAAGAAAAAGTTAGCTTACTTGTAATACGGCATTCGCACATGTTCCTTATAGGAAATTTTCAATTTCAATTAAATTTCTGCTGTGTTTTCTGTCTTGTAATCCTTGGATTTGATACACCAGATTCATCATAAGAGATTAAGATTTCTGTTACGGTTATACTTTATGTTTATGATATTTGGAATTCTTAAAATGATTGAAGACGTAATATTAGTGATTGCTATTAATCGAAAAGTTACAAATTCAATTGTAAGATTAAATTTGAAGATTTATTTCAATTCCTGCTTTATCGAATTGAAAATAAGTAGACAGAATACTGAGTAAACTTACAAGTGATTCAAGATAAATAGAAATTAAGTGATACAAGATAAATTCTGCTTATAAAAGTAAATCGTGGCTTATTACATTTATTATTGTCCTTCAACTTCAATTACATTTAGATTTTTAAGGAAGATCTTCATAATAGTAATGCGTTGGTATTTCAGTCGATACGAAATACTACAATTTTTGTCTATGCCATGAATGTTATTTCTAAACAAACTATGGATTCTTATATAGTAATTATTTATTCATTTAAAATTGTATATCTCTTAGGAAGAAGTAATAAAAAGACACGCATAACATAAATTTTACCGGTTAATTATAAATATCAAAAGGAAAATAATTTTTGAAATATTATTAATATACGGGGTGTCTTAGTTAAACGTTTTAAAACTTCTAAGAGGGGCAGAGTGCATCCCGACGACTCGGAATCATATAGAAATACAGGGACAAAAATGCTTTCCTGAAACGGTGATGTACACAGAAACAGCTTGCAAAGAAATTTTGGCTGGGAATACGCCTCATCGAATATCGTTCTGCGTACAAGCGCTGTGCGGATGGCCCATTACAATCTGCAGGCCCGTACACCAAATGCATATAGGCTAACTCTACGTCCTTGTGGGAAATGACAATTCCCTTACAAGAACGCTCGGAACTTTCGCACAACGCCAACTATTGCGTCAGGAAAGCATTTCCAACCCTTCATTGCTATATGATTCCGAGTNATAAGTAATAAATATAATATAATGATATAAATTTCACTTATATATTTTAATGAATTCAATAAAAAATTTTCACAGAAATTACATGTAACTACACCAATTAAAAATTCATACGATGAAAACACATTTCAAAATTACATCAATTCAATGGATGAACTAGAGGGACACCTGTGTATATATATGTAGGCCTATATTTAGCACACTCTAAAGAAAGTACAGAGTAACATGCTCAGTTATACAGTTAAACTCATGAACAATAAATTCTATTACTTTTTACAGTATTTTATGTATTATATACGATTTCTTTACGTACGCGTATATTTACATTCCTTACATTGCTACCGCACCTGGGATATTTTCATTGATCATTTTTCCTACAAACAATGATTTTCTGAAATCACCTCATCAAGCATTTCATGGAAGTTACATTCACAAATCTTTTATGCACTCGTAAACCTAATTTCACAGTTCAAATCTGTTTTATTGCATACCAGTTAAGCACTCCTATGTTTCGTGTTGTGTAGTAAAACCTTTATAAAAGTATATGGAGAATGTGTTTAAATATCCGTTTTGATATTTAGGAATGAACTAAGAACTGGCATTAAGTATTTTTGTATTAGGTACAAATTTCTAATTCACAGTGTTGTCAATTATTATTAGGAGCCAAGATTACAACAGAACACTATCATAGAATGGATTGTAATAATGGAATTTAGAATTATCATTTTAAAAGAACCTTTCTATTTTGTTTTTCTTTAAATNCTCGATAAATGTACCCGAGTTCCCTTTTCATTTTTGTGTGGAACTATTCACGAGTCTTTTACACACATCTAAGGCTTAACACCAGATTTACAAATCAGTGTGATTGGGTGATGAGAAAGGAAAATCTACGCATCAGGATTAACTTATTTCCGAACCTTTGTAGACTAGCCAGAATAAAACTCAATCTTTTACAATGACAAGATGGGTTGTATACTATCTACAATAACACCAGAACAGAATACTCATTATTTAAATTAAAACAAGACAAAGCATTCTGATTTAATAGTAAGGATAACACGAAGAAAAATGTCTGACATGATTTTGTTTCTTCTTCATTCGTTGTTGCGAGACACTTCTATTAATTTGATGTGTTTAACAAATATAAGCAAACAAAAGCAGCAATAAATAGTGTATAATAGTTACCATTACAGACTAAAACATTTTTTGTAATTGAAAAAAATCAATAACAATAACAATATTTTTCTACCAAAAATGGTTACTTTACATTATTACGAATCTAGCTTTTTTTTACTTTGATTTACTTAAATTCTAATTATACAAATTATTTAATAATGTTTTATTGCAAATCGAAGAAAGGTATTCTTCCGACATTGCACCACTCCTTCATTTGCCTCGCTGTTCTCATATAAAGTTAATAAATTCCTAAAATATTCTTTCCGTCTTTCCTTGACTTTTTCGTAATCTTATAATACCATTCCTTCGTCATCTTTAATCAGTTTAATACAGTAATATCTTTTGATGCCTAACCTTTGCTTTGGTAATTCTCATCAACTGCCTTTCACCACCTTTCTTTTCGGAAACTTTATAAGCCACTTCTATAGCCTTTGCTTTTGCAATAGCCACCGCCTTTTTAGTCATTTTCTTTGCCAAATAGTAAGTTTCTTTATCTTCAGTCCTTCCCTGTTAAATACCACCTTTTCTTTTTTCCTCTTTCTTTTGTTTAACTGCGAACTGTACCTCAGCATTTCACCACGAAAGTTCCTTTTCTTCTCTCAGTTTCTTCCCTGAAGTTTTTCTCAAAACCTCTTCTTTAACTTTCAAAATGCAATTACTATTCATCAACCACCACGTTTGCATAACATCAGGGATATTTTTAACACTTTTATCTTAAACTCTGTTCTTAATTCTTCCTCTTTTAATTTCCACCATGTGTTCCTTTGTTCAGTTTGGCTAATACGATTCTTACAATGTCCCATAGGAAAGTCACAGTCCATCAGGAAGATTCTATGTTGTGCAGCAACACTTTTTCTATTTAACACCTTACTGTATCTCACTTTTCTGAGATGTCTCTTGCGGCACAAGGAAAAATCTATCTGGCTGAATCTACCTCTATTCATGTATGTAACCAGGTGGTTCTCTATTTTCTCAAAGTAGGTGTTAACTAGCGCAAGGTTAAAAGCCACAGCATGATCGACATAGTCTTTCTTCCTCTCCATTTCTTTTTCTCACATTCCACCTTCCAAGAACTCTTCTTTCCGCACTCTTCCTCTTTTCGTCATGACAATTTAACTCGTCCAACAGATTAATTAATCTCTTGTTCATGGAACACACATTATAGCTCGGTCAAGATCTGTCCAAAAGTTTGTCTTTTCTTCTACTCCACTACCTGGTGAGAAACATAAACACACACAATCGTAATGAAAATTCCACCAACGTCCAACTTAACGCTAACAATTCTATCACATCTTCGTTTAACCTCAGAGCTACTGTTTTTTAGGACTTTATCAATTACGATACTAACTCCATTCCTTCCTTTCTTATTCGCTCCACTCACAAACAGCTTGTACTCTTCACCAAGTTCTTTAGCTTTATTTTTTTTCCATCGTGTATCTTGTAGGAACAAAATGTTCACTCTCCTACTTTGCATAAAATTAACCAACTCTCTACTCTTCCCGTTCAATGTTCTGAAGTTTAAAGTATCTACTGTTTTACATGTTTTCTTCCTCTTCTCTTTCTAGACTAACTTCTTTATCCGAACCCGTTCTTGGTTCGGTAGGCCCAGCTCATTTGACATAGTTTTCGGGGGAAATTACTGCCCATCGCTACGGGGATCCTACCATTCAATTCCTCTGTCTAAGGTCTAGTATATCTTAAACAATCCACATTGTACAGTAATAAAATATAATTGAATAATAATTGTGTGAGTT
>NW_019385658.1:118342-124166 GCF_000671375.1 Centruroides sculpturatus | reverse complement strand
CCACATTAAGACAATTTTCAACTTTAAAAATATTTTATATTCTTACAATTTTTTAAAGCAATGAAACATAGTAAAAATAATACAAAAACATGTTCTCTGTTACTTTATTACATTAATTTTTATTAATATTAACATTTTATAAACAAAATTTAAATTTTTAAAAATATTACAAAAATCATCAGTTTTCACCATGGTTTATAATCTGATTCCAGAAAGTGCTTACTGCAGACAACTGACCATACCTTTTTAATATGTATTTAATTGCGGCTCGCGAAAAATTTCAATTTTGAAAAATGGCTCGGACTATCAAGGAGCTTGGCCACCCTGGGCCATACTCCAACTATGCTAATCTTTCGGAGCGCTAAGTTATTAATAATGTAAAAAATGTAAGTTATCTGTAATCTCTATGTACAGTTTAGTTTCAACAGGGGAGCGTTAGAATGAAATCACGAACCACCTTCAAACTTTGCTAGGGCCTCCCTTGCTTCTGCAGATCTCCCACGTGTCACGTTGCTTATATTAATTAAACCATACTAAACCAAAAGATCCCTGAGCCCATCAACACAAAATAATCAAGTTTTCATTTCGATCAGATAATGCATTTTAATAATAACAATTACTATTATACACACACATAAATACAGGGGGAGTAAAAGTTAATATACTGTTTTTATTGTAGAAAAAACATATAAAAAGGAAAATAAGAAGAAAAAAACATTTATTTTTATGTACAAATTACACCACAAACAAGTAATACGAACTAAAAAAAATAATATCAATGAATATCAAATATTGGTATTTCTCAGATTCTCAAATGTATATCTACTTTTGCACCCCTCTGTATTGCAATTTTTTGTAGAAACTTTCGAAACAACTTTTATTAAGCAGATATTCTCTACAGATATCTTTAATAATTCATACAGTAAGACCTTTCATGTTTTGACTGAAAACACGTAGATGTGAAGATTTCAGAATATATTATTTAAGTAAAAGTAGAAAAAATTACATTAAAAAAATATTTAAATATAGAAATATAAACTAAATGGTAACAAAATCTAACATATTATTTGTATACAAACACCTCTGCTATTTTTCTTCAATTTAATTAATGAACCACTTAGCTCAATTTAACCTAGTCTAAAATTAATGTAATTGGTATACGAATATTTTAATAATTACAATAAATTTACTGAAAACTTTTAATTTTTTTCATCCCCCCGCAAATGCAAATGATCAAACAATTCGTTCCTTTGAAATTGGTGCTCGTAAATTATCTCAAAATTTCTTAAGAAAATTTTTACTGATATTGCAGAATGATTATACGCGAAAAATAATTTGTTTTTCTACCTTAAAAATTCCCTATAAGAAATTGCACTTTTTATAGTAATAAATTAACAATAGGATCACAAAAGACAAAGATTAATAATTAATATTATTTCTAGTACAAAGTGTACAACATTATACATACCTTTATTGGAATTTCGGAAACAGCCATACCAACGACGATATATATTAATGTGAGGACACATGCCACCAGTGTAAAAAAGATTTTATCTTTGAGTGGAGCATAAATGACGAAATACAAACAAGAAGCTATCGAATTTGTGATGCAAAAGCCTATAGTAGAAAATATGTACGAAAATGTATGGTCTAAATCTTTAATGATTTCGCATAATTCAACAAATTTTTTTTCTTCGGTTTTTAAAGCAATTCTGATTCTTTCTGTAGTGTGCCTACACTCCGACAAAGCCTGACAGATATTCTCAAATTTTAATATTATGAAATATAATATGAGAAATCCTACAGCAAAGGCATGTAAGATTACTCCAACAAACCAAACAAAAATCAAATGATAAAATACCGAACAAATTACTAATCGATCTTCGGGAATGGGAAGATAACTAAGTGTAAAGCCAAATCCAAATAATATTAATACGCATGCAGAGACAAATATAAATGTTACGAATATTCGAACCCATTTTTTGACCACGAACAACTTTTGCAACTCGCCTTTATAATTATACTCGAATGTCTGAATTTTTGGATATTGCTGAAAATAAACGTTTATTACGCAAATCAGCACTGAAGAAAATATGCCTATCGTTAAACATTTACCGAAAATAAATGTAGTGTAACTATCTTTTATGTTGTAGAGGAATCCCCCGCAATAATGTAAACATGTCTGTTCGTCTACCAGAGAAATAAAAATTCCCCAAATGTAAATCAAAACCCAAATTACGACAAAAAAGGCGCAATACAACCGATCCCAATAGCTAGTGCCATCTTCTAATTCCTGGCATGCAGGTAAAATCTTTATGCCAAACCACTTCAATGTATACGTGAAAGGTTGCAGATAACAATTGATGCAGAATGTGGTTCATTCATCGTTTATGATGAAACTGCTAAATTAGTCTGAAAAATATACTAAAATTCATATACCTAACTAAATGTTTTAATATACCCTTACAAATAGTAGAACCTCGATTAAAGAACTTACCTTGGTATTTATAAAATGTTCACATCAAACGTTTCATTTTCTTTGTATTGTGGATACTTTACTGTCATTCTGCCATAACTTTTAGCCTACTTCATTTCTTAAACACTGTAACGATACGAAACATTTCTCCATTATTCTTTTATACAAATATCTTAATGTAAATTTAAAGATATAAATGAAAAGAGCAATTGTTTATTGTAACGTAATCACAATGCCGAGTTGCAATTTTTAATTATATTTTTTAAAATGATTTCATTTAAAATATACACCTTCCATTTTAAATTAGTTGTGATTGTTCTCTGTACATCATACTTTTCCTTTAACAATAGAGTCGCACTGGCCGTCTATGTAAACCCCTTCAAAAAAATATTTTTTGAATTGAAGTAATATAACTTACGTTTCCATCGGAAATTCGTCTATAGTTAATCGGGACCTGCTAACACTAAAATGTCCATACTTCTTTCATATCTAGAGATTGAGAAAAGAACAGTCACACAAATTTATGTCTACAATTTTTTCAAATTGCTACCCAGTTAAATGTCATATAATAATAGTATGAAGCATTCATATAACTTTTATGCTATGATCTACTTTTTAATAAAATATACTCTGCTATTCGGATTTATTCTATTAGTGTTACCATTTACTTTTTTGAATCTTTTCTCGGCCCCCACCAGTGGCCATGCGGTCTTCCTTCCCTGAACAGTGGGAATTTGCCTCGTTTCAATGGACTACCACGTATAGTTTTCCAGTTTTTTTCACGTTTGTAACGCGTAAATAGGGTCCAGTTTCCCTTAAAAGAAAAAGTTAGCTTACTTGTAATACGGCATTCGCACATGTTCCTTATAGGAAATTTTCAATTTCAATTAAATTTCTGCTGTGTTTTCTGTCTTGTAATCCTTGGATTTGATACACCAGATTCATCATAAGAGATTAAGATTTCTGTTACGGTTATACTTTATGTTTATGATATTTGGAATTCTTAAAATGATTGAAGACGTAATATTAGTGATTGCTATTAATCGAAAAGTTACGAATTCAATTGTAAGATTAAATTTGAAGATTTATTTCAATTCCTGCTTTATCGAATTGAAAATAAGTAGACAGAATACTGAGTAAACTTACAAGTGATTCAAGATAAATAGAAATTAAGTGATACAAGATAAATTCTGCTTATAAAAGTAAATCGTGGCTTATTACATTTATTATTGTCCTTCAACTTCAATTACATTTAGATTTTTAAGGAAGATCTTCATAATAGTAATGCGTTGGTATTTCAGTCGATACGAAATACTACAATTTTTGTCTATGCCATGACATATTATTTGTATACAAACACCTCTGCTATTTTTCTTCAATTTAATTAATGAACCACTTACCTCAATTTAACCTAGCCTAAAATTAATGTAATNATAGTAATTATTTATTCATTTAAAATTGTATATCTCTTAGGAAGAAGTAATAAAAAGACACGCATAACATAAATTTTACCGGTTAATTATAAATATCAAAAGGAAAATAATTTTTGAAATATTATTAATATACGGGGTGTCTTAGTTAAACGTTTTAAAACTTCTAAGAGGGGCAGAGTGCATCCCGACGACTCGGAATCATATAGAAATACAGGGACAAAAATGCTTTCCTGAAACGGTGATGTACACAGAAACAGCTTGCAAAGAAATTTTGGCTGGGAATACGCCTCATCGAATATCGTTCTGCGTACAAGCGCTGTGCGGATGGCCCATTACAATCTGCAGGCCCGTACACCAAATGCATATAGGCTAACTCTACGTCCTTGTGGGAAATGACAATTCCCTTACAAGAACGCTCGGAACTTTCGCACAACGCCAACTATTGCGTCAGGAAAGCATTTCCAACCCTTCATTGCTATATGATTCCGAGTCGTCGGGATGCACTTTACTCCTCTTAGAAGTACTGAAACGTTTAACTGAGACACTCTATATGTTTCATAGTATAACTTCGATTAAAGAACCTCCGTATTTTAATATTTTCACATCAAACGTTTCATTTTCTTTGTATAGTTAATATTTTATTTTCATTCTGCCATAATTATCAGTCTACTTTATTAAATAAACACTGACACTACATATAACATTTCTCCATTATTCTGTCATACAAGTATCCTAATTTAAATTTAAAGAAATAAATAAAACGAACAATTATTTATTGTGACATGGCCACAATGTCGGGTTGCAATTTTTAATTAAATTTTTTAATTAATTTAATTTAAAATATATGGTCTTCACCTAAATTAGCTTGCCCCGTAAATCATACATTTTCTTTAACAATAGCAAACAATTTTCACCGGTGCGACGTGGCTTTTTATTATACAGATTCTGAAATTATAAAAAAAAAATCCAAAATTCTTCATTAAATTGCCGCGTTCTTTAACGCGTAACAAACGAATTCAACAATTGATGTTGTCGTTGTTGCGTAGTTTTGCTCTTGTTAATAGGAAGAGTGCGATTTGGAAAGCGATTTGAAGATGTTTTTTTGACGGTAGAGAGTATCGACCCCTGCCCCATCCTCCTGGGTAAGAGACATTTCATTACTATTTATTCGGATAAGAAATTGGTTTAGCAATTAAAGGCATTAAAGAAAAACTTCCATCTACAATATATAATTAGGCCTAATTAGATTAAATGTAAAGATTTTTGTGTCTTCCCGTATTGCTGTCCGCAATAGAAGGCTGAAATAGAGGGCTTTAAAAGGCACAGTTCAGGGCATGCTGTTAAGAAGATAATTTAGGGCTTTTCAATTTACTGTTGTTTAAACGAGTAATTGGGCCTCTTTTATATCACGGATTAGTTCGTAAATATGACGAAATTCACTAAAATTTTAATTTATTAAAAAAAATTTCTTTCTTCTTGTCTCTTTTTTTGCAAAAAGAGAGAACTTCTCTCTTTTTGCAAAGTTGTAATTATTTTAATTATTTTTATTAAAGTTGCCCCTGGTATAGGGGCAACAGTAATGGGGGCAAGATAGACACGTATATAAAATTATGTTATTAACAATGTATAAGTTGGAATTCACTATTAAAACAAAGAAATACAAATCCACCACCCATTTAATATTATTACAACGAAATGCAAGTTCAAAGACATATATACATGAATAACAAATGCAAACATGTTTTTATTTATCATCTGTTTGATTTTTATCCTTTGCTTCTAATGTGGCTTTATGTTGCCCATCTTGCCCCGCTAGTCATGATTTCGAAACATTAAGTACAACCCTGAGAACAGAATGCCAAGCCACGATCTGGCCACGTGAATAAGTTGAAGTTACATCCTTCTAACAGGAAAA
>NW_019385658.1:100087-117265 GCF_000671375.1 Centruroides sculpturatus | reverse complement strand
ACCGTAGCACTATGCAAATGTCATGTGGCGTGATTCCCGGCCGACCAATTAGCCATCATCAGCCGTAACGTTATGCAAATCTGTGATTCCCAAGCCATAGCCTTATGCGAATCATGCCGTGTGGCGTAATTGTCTGCTGACCAATCAGTGGCTGTACTTTCAAAAAGCCAACGGCCACTTTCAACCATCTGTCGATGACCGTTACGACTAAAAAAAACTTCGCTAGGTCTTACTTTCAGGGGGAGGTCTAATATTTCGCAATTAAGCAAAATCTGTGTTAGGTCTTATTTTCTGCGGATGTCTTATTTTCGGGGAAACACGGTAGGAATTAATGTAATGTAAACGTAACTTGCGGTGTTTTCGTAATTTTTATTTTTCCGGCTGTTTTTAAATGTGATCATCAATAATGCTAATTTTTATTTTTAATTTTTTAAAAAATTTAATTTATATCATAATTTTTATAGGCATAAACTTTTTATTGCAAAAGAAACAATAAACATAAATATTTTAAGTAAATTATTCTATCGGCAACTGCGTTATTGTTAGTAATTTATTACATAAAAAGTTAGGGAATTATTAATTTTTTCATGGGTTTAATCAATGCACGGTCGTGTTATGGATATTTTAATAATATCTTCAAAATTTCGTGAAAAAAACTTGGATAATATGAAACAATTCTTCGGAAAAAGTACATTTATTTGCATTTATTTATTAATTTTTTTACCATGAAAAAAGGAGCATTTCGCTTACTGTTATGTAAAACGTGAAAACATTTCTTACTTTAATTAAGTACAAATTATTTTCTAAATTACAGGAATGATTGATTTCCTCCTTTCGAAAACATTTAATAAAAGACGAGTATTCCATTAAGTTAACGAATAAATTGTATTCGTTTACATAATGCGACATTTGATTACTTATTTCTATTGAAAATATTTTAAAAATCAAACAAATTAAAACATTTTGCAATAATATTACGAAAGTAACAAATCAACAGCTTACTTTTTGTTTAAATTTTACAATTTACCGTTGTTAATTTAATTATCTAACTTAAATCACTGTGTTTTTATACAAAGGAATATCTACACACTAATATATTTTTGCTTATATACATTTTGTACGGTGCTAATAATTATGTTCAAACACATATATCCATTTATTAACACAGAAAATTTTAGACATCAAAAAATAAGAATACTTGAATGGGTAGTTATTAGTCTGTTTTGAAGAATGTGAGAACCGAATAATTGGGCGAATGACAACAATGGAGGAAACTGGATGAACAGGCAAATGATTGGCTGAAAACTGGTTGAAGATAATTGATTACTTGCCTGGGCATAGTTACTCTCTTGTTCATAGAACACACATTATAGCTCGGTCAAGATCTGTCCAAAAGTTTGTCTTTTCTTCTACTCCACTACCTGGTGAGGGGCATAAACACACACAATCGTAATGAAAATTCCACCAACGTCCAACTTAACGCTAATAATTCTATCACACCTTCGTTTAACCTCACAGCTACTGTCTTTTATGACTTTATCAATTACGATACCAATTCCATTCCTTCCTCCCTTATTCGTTCCACTTACAAACAGCTTGTACTGTTCACCGAGTTCTTTAGCTTTATTTTTTTTCCATTTTGTATCTTATAGGAACAAAATGTTTACTCTCCTAATTTGCATAAGATCAACCAACTCTCTACTCTTCCCGTTTAATGTTCTGAAATTTAAAGTATCTATTATTTTACTTGCCTTCTTCCTCTTCTCTTTCTGGACTAACTTCTTTATCCGAACCCGTTTTTGGTTCGGTAGGCCCAGCTCATTTGACATAGTTTTCGGGCGAAATTACTGGCCATCGCTACGGGGGTCCTACCATTCAATTCCTTTAAGGTCCAGTAATTCTTAAGCAATCCACATTGAAACAGTAATAAAATAATATAATAAAAACATGTTTATAATAATTGTGAGCTAAAAATATAAAAATAAATTTGAAATAAACATAGACAAATATGTGATTACTTTATTTATTCACTTGTAGATTCGAAAGTATTTCTCTCTGGATCATGGGTCAATAGTTATTGTTAATACTGTACTAATGATACAGAATTATAGAAAACGACTAACGGAAAGTCTTTTCATCTTTTCAAACAATAAACAGTATATTATATAAACGTTTCTCCTGCAACTATTCACGAGTTTTTTACACACATCTCCCACTTAACACCAGATTCACAAATCAGTGTGATTGGGTAATGAGAAAGGAAAATCTACGTGTCAGGATCAACATATCTCCAAACCTTTGTAGACTAGCCAGAATAAAACTCAATCTTTTACAATGACAAGATGGATTGTATATTATTTACAATAACACCGGAACAGAATACTCATTATTTAAATTAAAACAAGACAAAGCATTCAGATTTAGTAGTAAGGATAACACGAAGAAAAATGTCTGACAATTTTGTTTCTTCTTCACTCGTTGCTGCGAGATACTTCTATTAGTTTGATGTGTTTAACACATATAAGCAAGCAAAAGCAGAAATAAATAGTGTATAATAGTTACGATTACAGACTAAAACATTTTTTGTGATTGAAAAAAATCAATAACAATAACAATATTTTTCTACGAAAAATGGTGAACAATTGTACTTTTACATTATTACGAATCTGGCTTTTTTTATTTTGATTTACTTACATTTTAATTATACTAAATTATTTAATAACGTTTTATTGCAAATCGAAGAAAGGTATTCTTCCGACATCAAATCTCTGAATTGCATCAACGTTGACAACGCACTCCATATTGAACTTATTGACTATTTAAAGAATAAAAATTCATTATAAAAATATATTAGATAAGTAATAAATATAATATAATGATATAAATTTCACTTATATTTTTTAATGAATTCAATAAAAAATTTTCACAGAAATTACATGTAACTACACCAATTAAAAATTCATACGATGAAAACACATTTCAAAATTACATCAATTCAATGGATGAACTAGAGGGACACCTGTGTATATATATGTAGGCCTATATTTAGCACACTCTAAAGAAAGTACAGAGTAACATGCTCAGTTATACAGTTAAACTCATGAACAATAAATTCTATTACTTTTTACAGTATTTTATGTATTATATACGATTTCTTTACGTACGCGTATATTTACATTCCTTACATTGCTACCGCACCTGGGATATTTTCATTGATCATTTTTCCTACAAACAATGATTTTCTGAAATCACCTCATCAAGCATTTCATGGAAGTTACATTCACAAATCTTTTATGCACTCGTAAACCTAATTTCACAGTTCAAATCTGTTTTATTGCATACCAGTTAAGCACTCCTATGTTTCGTGTTGTGTAGTAAAACCTTTATAAAAGTATATGGAGAATGTGTTTAAATATCCGTTTTGATATTTAGGAATGAACTAAGAACTGGCATTAAGTATTTTTGTATTAGGTACAAATTTCTAATTCACAGTGTTGTCAATTATTATTAGGAGCCAAGATTACAACAGAACACTATCATAGAAAGGATTGTAATAATGGAATTTAGAATTATCATTTTAAAAGAACCTTTCTATTTTGTTTTTCTTTAAATCTTTTCGTTTCATCAATTCAATAGCATATAATAGTTCTTTGCTTCATTATAAAATAATGCATGGAAGTGTTATTACAACGTAGAATAAACTTTGAAAAAATATTTAGTATGATAAAATAGATAATAAGAAGAATTGCAGAATTTAACCATATATAGAAGCTATTTATCATCTACACTGAACAGATATCAAATAGACTCTAATGCAAGAACAGAAAGACAACAAACAAACAAACAATCCTGTATGAAAAAATATACAACACAAGGAAAATGCCCTAGGAATATATGGACGTACAGCATGCAAATGAATCCACAAAAAATACGAGAAAATGATTAAAGCAAAATGTCAAGGATAGAGAGCAATGAAAAAAGATGGACTGTACAAAATAAGAACAAAAGTACATTAAATTTGAAATTAAAAAATTTAATCTGATGGATATCAGAATGCATTAATATTAATTAGAAATTACCTCAAAAACGTAAACTTTAGTCATCAAAATTGTTCCGAAATAATGAAAACCGACACATTCTTCATTCATAAACTTCATGAATGTTACCACCTGAAACACAATGTTAAAAAAAAAAATTGAAAAATTCTTAAATAATTACAAGTGAATATTAGAACACAACCAATGGTATTTATTTGTTTTATGATATTGCAAATATTAAAACATAAATTTGTTTCAATTAAAGCTTTTATGTGCTTGACAGACATTTTACCTTCCACTTGTCAATAATATCCAATTTGTAAATACTCAAAATACGTAAATCTTCCTTAGAAGCTGTAGCCTGGAAATAACATTTAAGTCATTAATTCCACTTACTACATAATTAATTTTACAGTAAAACTGGCCGAAACAGCATAAAAATATTTAGAACGTATAGTGTTATGTAGCTTATACACAGAATATATTTTGCATAGTATAAACATTAAACAAATTATTTATCTGGAAATTACGACATCATCTGTCAATTACAGGTCACTGTAATTNTATTTAATAATGTTTTATTGCAAATCGAAGAAAGGTATTCTTCCGACATCAAATCTCTGAATTGCATCAACGTTGACAACGCACTCCATATTGAACTTATTAACTATTGAAAAAATAAAAATTCATTATAAAAATATATTAGATAAGTAATAAATATAATATAATGATATAAATTTCAGATATTTTTTATAAATTCAATAAAAGTTATTCACAGAAATTACATGTAACTACACCAATTAAAAATTAATACGATGAGAAGACAATTCAATGGATGAACTAGAGGGACACCTGTGTATATGTAGGCCTCTATTTAGCACACTCTAAAGAAAGTACAGAGTAACATGATCAGTTACACAGATAAACTCACGAACAAAAAATTCTATTACTTATTATAGTATTTTTAAATATTATATACGATTTGTTTCCGTAGGTGTATATTTACATTCCTTACATTGCTACCGCATCTGGGATTTTTTCATTGATCGTTTTTCTTAGAAACAATGCTTTCCTCAAATCACCTCAAACATTCTATTGAAGTCATGTTTACATATCTTCTATGCACTCGTGAACCTAATTACACAGTTAAAATCTCTTTTATTGCATTCTAATTATGCACTCATATGTTCTGTGTTGTGTACTAAAAAAATTCATAAAATTATATTAACAGTGTGTTCAAATATCCCTTTTGATATTTCAGAATGAACTAAAACTGGCATTAAGTATTTTTGTATTTGGTTCAAATTTCTAATTCACAGTGTGTCTATTATTATTAGAATCCAAGATTACAACAGAACACTATCATAGAATGGATTGAAATAACGGAATTTAGAATAATTATTTTAAAAGAACCTTTGTATTTTGTTTTTCTTTAAACCTCTTTGTTTCGATGGCTTAATAGTGTATAATAGTTCTACGCTTCACTATGAAATGATGCACAAAAGTGTTGTTACATTGCACAATGAAATTTGATAAAATATTTACTATGATAAAATAGATAATAAGAAGAAATGCAAAATTTAATCGTATATAGAAGCTACTTATCATCTCCTCTGTACAGATATCAAATGGGGACAGTAGAACCATACTGATCCAAGTCATATTTTTTCCTTTATTACAGATTTTCGCATTGATGCATGAGAGAAAATGTAAATTTGCATGCCGCATTGATCCAAGTGCAAACACCACCGACTTCTGTAAGAAAGTCACAATCTCCCATTAAGTGATCCATGTGATTTGTTCAATGCAGAAATTAAAATATTAGTATATGTATCTTCCAATAAAAAGAGTTTAATAAAACATTGTTTTGCATTTATTCTAACATATCAGTAAACATTTCGTTGATGATTACACCTTAAAAAATGACCCGTTTTCTTAAAACAAACACAAACGCGTTTCCCTCGTTTTCTTTAATTGATGTGAATGCACTTGATCAATATGTTTCTACCGTCGCCAAATAGACTCTGATTCAAGAACAGAAAGACAACAAACAAAAAAAAGCCTGTATCAAAAAATGTACAACACAGGAAAATGCCCCAGGAATATATGGACGTACACTACAGCATTCAAATGAATCCACAAAAATACGAGAAAATGATTAGGGCAAAATGTCAAGGAAAAATAGGAATGAAAGAAGATGGCCTGTACACCAAGTACAAAGGTATATTATTTTTAAGAAATAAAAATTTAATCTGATGGTATCAAAATACAATATTATTAATTAGAAATTACCTCGAGAATGTAAACTTTAGCATTCCTTACATTGCTACCGCATCTGGGATTTTTTCATTGATCGTTTTTCTTAGAAACAATGCTTTCCTCAAATCACCTCAAACATTCTATTGAAGTCATGTTTACATATCTTCTATGCACTCGTGAACCTAATTACACAGTTCAAATCTCTTTTATTGCATTCTAATTATGCACTCATATGTTCTGTGTTGTGTACTAAAAAAATTCATAAAATTATATTAACAGTGTGTTCAAATATCCCTTTTGATATTTCAGAATGAACTAAAACTGGCATTAAGTATTTTTGTATTTGGTTCAAATTTCTAATTCACAGTGTGTCTATTATTATTAGAATCCAAGATTACAACAGAACACTATCATAGAATGGATTGAAATAACGGAATTTAGAATAATTATTTTAAAAGAACCTTTGTATTTTGTTTTTCTTTAAACCTCTTTGTTTCGATGGCTTAATAGTGTATAATAGTTCTACGCTTCACTATGAAATGATGCACAAAAGTGTTGTTACATTGCACAATGAAATTTGATAAAATATTTACTATGATAAAATAGATAATAAGAAGAAATGCAAAATTTAATCGTATATAGAAGCTACTTATCATCTCCTCTGTACAGATATCAAATGGGGACAGTAGAACCATACTGATCCAAGTCATATTTTTTCCTTTATTACAGATTTTCGCATTGATGCATGAGAGAAAATGTAAATTTGCATGCCGCATTGATCCAAGTGCAAACACCACCGACTTCTGTAAGAAAGTCACAATCTCCCATTAAGTGATCCATGTGATTTGTTCAATGCAGAAATTAAAATATTAGTATATGTATCTTCCAATAAAAAGAGTTTAATAAAACATTGTTTTGCATTTATTCTAACATATCAGTAAACATTTCGTTGATGATTACACCTTAAAAAATGACCCGTTTTCTTAAAACAAACACAAACGCGTTTCCCTCGTTTTCTTTAATTGATGTGAATGCACTTGATCAATATGTTTCTACCGTCGCCAAGTAGACTCTGATTCAAGAACAGAAAGACAACAAACAAAAAAAAGCCTGTATCAAAAAATGTACAACACAGGAAAATGCCCCAGGAATATATGGACGTACACTACAGCATTCAAATGAATCCACAAAAATACGAGAAAATGATTAGGGCAAAATGTCAAGGAAAAATAGGAATGAAAGAAGATGGCCTGTACACAAGTACAAAAGTATATTATTTTTAAGAAAAAAAATTTCATCTGATGGTATCAAAATACAATATTATTAATTAGAAATTACCTCGAGAATGTAAACTTTAGTCAAGAAAATTGTTCCAAAATAATGAAAACCGACGCATTCTCCATTCATAAACTTCATGAATGTTAACACCTGAAACACAACGTTAAAATTAATTGAAAACGTGTCTTAAATAATTACAAATGAATATTTGAACACAACAAATGCTAGTTATTTTTTTATGATATTGCAAATATTATAACCTAAATCTGTTTCAATGAAACCTCTTATGTGTTTGACAGACATTTTACCTTGCACTTGTCAATAAAGTCCAATTCGTAAATACTCAAAATACGTAAATCATCTATAGAAGCTGAAGCCTGAAAATTATATTTAAATCATTAATTCCTTTTACTACATAATCAATTTTACAGTAACACTGCGTTATCTGAAACCGTTTGAAAACACCTATAACGTGTAGCGTTATGTAGCCTATACGCCGCCAGTGGCGTGCCGTCCGTAGAAGCGGTAAAAGCACCACTTTCCTTGTATTTTCTAAAATATTGTGCGATTATTTTCATATTTTAACGTATTTTGAATTAATTTAAACAAATATTTTATTACAACCGAATTATGTATCTTATTACAAATTTCTATAATACATGTGAAACAAATGAAAATATTACTATTGTATATTCGAATATAAATTTGTATATGCCCATTCCCAATGGAAGCGCCGTATTGTCAAATACGGAATCGTTTCCACGGTTTAGCTCGTGGATGCTAAACACCAAACTATCGTATAACGCTCCCAATGACTCTAACTGGGCTGCCATAGCTTTCCCTCATCAAATCTCACCCCATGTCACTGGTGTATACTGAATAATATAAACACCAAACAAACCATTTATCTGATAATCACGACATCATCTGTCGATTACAGTGTCCTGAAAGTGGATCCTATACTGTAACATTAAAATTCATTAAATTTTCATTAATCTTAATGTTACGGTTTGATGTTGTGGCCAAAACACACAAAAACTGTTGCCAGTTGTCTGAAAGAACTTGCCCAGCAATGGCCAAGTGACAAAACTACCGAACTATGGAGTTACTTATAGGTTTGCCAACCGGCTAACCACGGGCGTTTTTCTGGGTATTCTTCACGTTAGTGTCATCTAAAGTGGAGCCAGTTTCCACAATATTTTGTGGAACCTGGCTTACAATGAACCTGGCTTACAATGCCATAGGGAATCATTCCTCGACAATGATTCCCTATGACAGATCTTCCACGTGTCGCGTTGCTTATATTAATTAAACTAAACTAAACCGAGAGAACCCTGAGCCCATCAAAACAGGACAATCAAGTTTTCACTCTCATTACATTATTCATTTTAAATACAGCGATTTATCATAGTAGGATTTTGAAACTAATTTCTGATAATATACGTGAAAAATCGTTTGTTTTCCTACCTTATAAATTCGGTATAAAAAATCGCATTTTTTATATTAATGATTTAACGAAAAGGTTATAGGAGACCAAGATTAGTAATTAATATTATTTCTAATATAAAGAATACAACATTATACATACCTTCATTGGAACGTCACCAACAAACTCACCAACAGCAATAAATGATAATGTTGCGATCAACGCCACTGCTGCAAAAACGATTTTATCCACGGGTGATGCGTAAATGACGTAATACAAAGAACACGCTATCGAATTTGTGACGCATAAGCCTAAAAGTGATAATATGTACGAAAATGTATTGTCTATATCTTCGGTAATTTCGCATAACTCGACAAATTTTCTTTCTTCGATTCTTAAAGCAATTCTAATTTCTTCTGGACTACGCCTGCACTCTGACAAAGCCTGACGGATATTGTCAAATTTTAATATTATAAAGTATAACAAGAGAAATGCTACAGCGATGGAATGTAAGATTACACCAACAAACCAAATAGCAAACAACTGATAAAATACCGAGCAAATTACTAATCGATCATCAGGAATAGGCAGAATATTAAGAAAAATTCCAAATCCAAATAATAATAATACGCATGTACAAATAAACGCAGATGGTATGACTATTCGAAACCATTTCCTGACAACGAACAACTTTTGCGACTCCCCTTTATAATTATACTCGAATGTCTGAAGTTTTGGATAGTTTTGAAAATAAATTTTCACTACGCAAATCAGAAATGAAGAAAGTATTCCTAACATGAAACATTTAGAGAAAATTATTGTAGTGTTACTATCTTTTATGTTGTAGAGGACACCCCCGCAATATCGTATACATGTTTGTTCGTCTACCAGAGAAATAAAAATTCCCCAAAAGTAAAACAGAACCCAAATTACGACAAAAAAGGCGTAATACAACCGATCCCAATAGCTAGTGCCATCTTCTAATTCCTGGCACGGAGGTAAAACATTTATGCCAAACCACTTCAATATATACGTGAAAGGTTGAAGATAACAATTGAGGCAGAATGTTGCTTCATTCATCTTTTATAATGAAATTTCTAAATTAGTCTGAAAAACATTATTATATACTAAAAATCCATATAATCTTATTATATTTTTAATAGTATAACCTCGAATAAAGAACTTACCTCGGTATTTATATCTTCACATCAAACGTTTCATTTTCCTTGTTTAGTTGATATTTTATTCTCATTCTGTCATAATTTTCAGTCTACTTTATTAAATAAACACTGAAACTACATATAACATTTCTCCATTATTCTTTTATAAAAGAATCCTAATTTAAATTTAAAGAAATAAATAAAACGAGCATTTATTTTTTGTGACATGGTCACAAAAAATTTGATATATATATTTTAATGCAATTATATATATATTTTTAATTGATTTAATTTAAAATATATTGTCTTCACCTATATTAGTAGTGGCTTGACCCATAAATCATACGTTTTCTTTAACGATAGAGTTGTCCCGGTTGTCTACGTAACGTCTTTTGGAGGAAAAATTTTTGAATTTAAATAACGAAATTTCTAGTTTGATCCGAAGATCCTATGTAGTTAACCGAGGCCTCCAGACACTATGATGTCCATATCTTGTCATGTCTTTCTCCTGTATCTAAGTTCTCTAGATTCTGAAAGGAGAAACAGTCAACAAACAGAACTCTACATTTTTTTCAAATTATAGCCCAGTTAGAAGTTACGTTTTAGATACATAACGGTGCAATGGAGCCTTCGTATAACTTTTTGTGCTGTGATCTGCTTCTACATTTTATTATAAATTCGCCAAGTTGTGGCATTGAACCAAGCAAAACAAGAAAAAGAAGACTCTGTTTCGACAAAACAAATAAAACAAGATTATTTTTATTTAATAAGTTTTATACGAAGACTTTCAGACGTTAAGGTTAGCAACTTTGATCACGCGCGGAAGTCGTCACAACCTATTCAATATGGATCACTTTCCAAATATTAATAGTACACCAGTATTAAGTAGTAGTCCTTGACCATTCTCTCTCCCGAGAGGTGGTCAAGGACCACTCTAATGCATTTTAAAAGTTTTTATTCTTGTACTAGTACACAAATTAAAGAATTTGTAAAATGTGTTAGATATTAGCTCTTGGTGTAATAAACTTTTATGTAAAATAACCTATGTAATTATAAATTAAATACTATAATACCTATATATATATATATATATAATCGATATGGATTGATATTGATAATAATAATAACAAGCGCAGTGCCCAAACGGTTAAGAGTTAAAAGTTGAAATTTGTTACACAATTAAGGAACCTCATGAGAACATACACTAAAAGGGGATTTTATGAAATTCCTTACCGCGGGGGGGCGAGGAAAAGGGTTAAGAATTACCCTGGACTTGAATTTTACTCTAATCGCATTTTCACACTCAATGGAAACGGGTAAAATTGTCTATAATTTAATAATTTTAATCTTAGCTATCGTTACTTTTTGCCCGAGCAACGCCGGGCTCATTCGCTAGTTGAAAATAGATGTAGAAAGATTTCAGGCCGGAGGCTCGATTAACTGTACAAGTATATAAACTTCCTGTCTGAATCGGAAGTCACGCGATTTTAATTCAAAATTTTCTTGAGAATAGTTCGATAGATGATAATTGTTATCAGAAGTACGATGAACAGCGGCAAGACATTACTAGAATTGAAATCGCATTTCTCAGCAATTATCTGACGTGTGGGTAATTTTTCCGAATTTCATCAATGTCTACATGTAAATAGCAACTACTTTCCAATAAAAACTAACCCCTATTTTGATGTTACATATAAAATGTCATATATAATTTCTGTAAGGGTTAGATCTCTGTAGCTCAATTTTTCCAGAAGACATCCTTTTGACAGATCCTCCATTTGCTGTATTCCATTAAGTCGATTTGTTTGAATATTAGTTTTGATAAGCGCAATATAATAATCTGAAAGAGTGTTAAAGTGAGGTAAAATAAAATGGCTTTGATTGTGATTGTTTGAATCTAGGAGCTGTTTTATTATAATTTTAACGAATATTCGAGTTATAAGAAACTATTTTTTCCTATCCGTTTCCAATAGAAGTAAAAATAGACGAAAAATTGTTATTTTAACAGTAAACAATCGACTAAGAAATCAGGCGCGGACATACTCAGAATATGACGACACAGAGTCTTCCTGTCATAGTCATAATCCCGAAGAATTAATTTTTATTTTTGGTGATTTGTGCAATTGTCCTCCCAAATGTTTCCCCGGTCCTCTATGGATAATTTACCTCCAATAACAATGGCAATTACAAAAAAGTGGTATGATAGTCAACTGATTTATGTAAATACGCTCTCTCTCTCTCTCTCTCGGACAACTTAGAATCTAAGTTAGAGGCTGAATATACCCCATACATATCGGGTCGCATAGAGATGCGTGCGCTATACGCTTTACATATAATTGTAATGGCAGCTTGTTTTGTAAATTGCTTTATTCTCATATTAAAGTTATTGTTTAATTAAACAGGCGTTGACTCCAATTGTTCAAACCGGTCATCCTATAGGTAGATTTATCGCGCCTTCCCACTCGACTTATAGCCTATCTAGCCATCCAGTGAGCATAATTTACCAACCCGACACTAATCAAAGGGGTTTAGAACTTTACTCTAACCCCCTGCATTTCACATGATTGTGTTCCTGTTTAAATGTTAATACGAATACTTACAGTACCTGAAGTAAAATTAATAAGTGAGAAGTCTTTATACGCAACACACGTACAAATTTCACTTGAAATATCTTATAATAGGCGTAGTACACCTGTGAATCTAAATTTATTGTCATGCTTTTATAACAAAAGCTGCTTATTCTATATATAATACACTTATCTAAATTGCACACATTCTTACGTAGCAAAGGATGTCCACTGTAATAATAAATAATACACTGTGGTATGATTGGCGTTATCTCTGGGGGAAGAAAGACAACAAACAATTTCTGATACAATTGTTATTATATTAATAATTACATATAATAAAGTATTATCTCAAGGGTGTAAGACTAGTTAAAAATAATTAGTGGAAGAGGTTCTACACATAATACCTTTATTAAATACATCACTAACGAAAATATATATATTTACCTTTTCATTATTAATAATTGAAAAATCACTTAAAAGCATTTAAGATATTTTACTTATTATCAGTTGACTTTATGAACCATTTTAGGTGCATAAGAGATTGTCGACTGAAAATACAGTGTAATATATTTTATTACTGATGGATGAAAATATTAAAACGTTTTATTTTTCAAATAACAAGTGAGAATAAATAAAGTGATAGACTCAATTATGCCAATTTAAGCCTTTTCTCTCCGAGTTCAGAAAGAAATGAGCTTCTAATAGTCACATGACTCATTTCCCTCTGTAGGGAATTTGTTTCAATTTGCAGTGAGAAATCTTTGTTCAGGGAGAATTTCAAATCTGTTTAGAATGTTTTCACCACAGAAGGTTGTTATCCCGGTTGCGATTTATTATTTTATAAAAAACTCAAACGACATCAATTGTGAAATAAGACGCATTACGTTATTCTATGGAATTTAGGGTGAACGACTACGTGTCTCACTCTGTGGCGATATTCGAGACTGAAAGAAATAAAGGAAAATTTATACCCAAATAATCTGGCATAAATTTTCTTATTCGCGTACAGTACATGATCTAGAGACTTTTTAAATTAAGTTTCCAAGATGGTGGTAGTTTGACATCATTCTTGCACGTTGGCATTGACAAAATTATGCTAACATTCGCTAAGCCAGCATTAAATATTCCATGCCATGTCAAATAATAATTTATTTTATTAATTATGTATTGAACTGCCAATTTTTAAAAAATCTCCCATACATACTGGAATAATTTCAATATCGATGTGATTGTTATTTAATATGTACTATTCAGTCACCGAATATTAGATAGCGTATAATTATGTTATACAATGCTTTCGTTAACCTGTCTCAAATTAATTTCAATATATTGATTAGCAATGAAAAACCACGAGCCCGCTTAGCGTTATGATTACAGATTCATCGCACACTTTTCCGATTTTTTATTCATTAGTGCATGATGTCCCAGTTATAAACACACACATATATATAAACTTCAATAAGCCGAAATGCATTCCGAGACATTATGCATTAACAAATAAAGATCGGAAAAATGTGTGAAATATTTCTAAAATAAGAATAAAATCGTCTGGCTGATAGTTAATTGTTAATTATTAATACATAGTAACAGATTAGAAAATTATATCGAATAATTTCAATGTAATTCTCATATTAACATAAAGTACAATCACAAATTTCTATATACATATATTTTCAAATTTTTTGACCCTGTGGGCGTTAAGAGGGACTTGTACGAGCAAGCCTATTACGCGTATGGCAAGGCCTTTTATGGAGACAGAGCCCGAAATATTAATATGACAACCCTTAAAAAATTTCTGAGTTTTTTCGACTTATCTCGAATATCTCAGTTTATGCACATGAATTGGATGCACCATAACTGCCATCTGGCCTACCAAATTGGTGACTGTACTTTTCGTGTAGAAAAACTTTAAAAATTACTTTCTTTAACTTGAAAGGAAAGTACGTTTTAGAGTATTAATTAATTTATCTTACCGTTAGAGATTGTTTCTGATGAAATAAGTTGAATTTTCAGGATCAGTAACGAAGCAAGCAAATTTCTGTTTCTTGTCACCAGCAATTTCTTGGTAACAATGTTTATATTCGTTACACAAATATAAACTGCTCTGGTTCTTCAATTTTGCTTTTAGTAACTATACATGGACATTTAACGACAATTACACTTTCAATACAGTCTTCTCAATCATATTATATTTGCTTCAATTATATTATCAGTACACTAAATAATGTTAATCAAAAAGTTACAGATCCATTTGTAAGATAAATTCAAATCTTACAAATGGATCTGTAACTGTTTGAATTTAAAGATTTATTCCAATTCGTACTCTATCGAATTGAAAATAAGTAGACAGAGTACCGAGTAAACTTATACGTAATACAAAATAAATACAAATTGATTAATACAAGATAAATTCTGTTTATAAAACTATATTGTAGCTTATTACATTTATTACTGTCCTTCAACTTCAATTACATTTAGATTTTTAAGGAAAGTCTTCATAGTAGTAATACGTTGGTATTTCAATCAGTATCAAACACTACAATTCTTGTCTATGCGATGAATATTATTTCTAAACAAACTACTGATAGTTATATAGTAATAATTTATTCAATTAAAATTTTATGTCTCTTAGTAAAATGTAATGAACACACATGCCAAACATTAATATTAGGCGTTAATTATAATTATTAACTGGAAAATAATTATTGGCAAACTACTAGTATGAGGTTTGCGACTGGCTGCGATAGTCAGGATTGTCGCGTGGTCACGACATCGTGTGGGAGTGGAAAAAACTCTCAGAGACAGACTATTCATCTTTTAACTCGTTTATATTACAAAATCTTTCTTACAACGTTTTTGCGAATTTTCGGCGTAACGCAGCTCAGGGAGCAAGTTAAAGTCCACACAAGAGTTTGATGTTCAGTACGCAGTATGAAGTTTCTTCCTTCGGTCCCTCGATCACTGACCCGAAACACGCGGCACAGCTTCGGGAAAAAATCCCTGGAGAAATGGAGAACCTCGGCGAGTAAGGATGAAACCAGAGGGCAAAAGTTATTCCCAGGTTGACAGAAACGTTACTTTTCGGGATAAAGGAATTACGAACCAAGGAAACGAGAGCCGAAAAACGTCGTTGACTCGCGCGGTTTTTATAAGTTCTCTTTGGGTCCGAGATAGAACATTTCAATAGGCCGAAGCCGACTTCCCTAAATTTTCCAATTGGTCCCCTCTTGTTACGATCCCTTTCGAAAATATTCGATTTTAGGACTTACATTCAGCTGTTGTTTTAACCTAAGACTCTCTTTTCTAACAATTCAATCAAACATGTCCTTGTATGGGCATGAAGTTTATACCCTTTTCTTAAATGGCTTTATAAAAAAGTTTGTTTATAAAAAATTTTTAGTGTGGTTTCAGCCCACATCTGGAGCCCCACACTAGTATAGAAGTGAGTTTGATAACAAGTTTTCATTGTGAAAATGTCACAATACCAGGCTGCAAGTTTTAATCGCATTTTAATTAATTGAATTTAAAATATATGCTTTACATTTTTATCGTGTCATGCTCCACAACACCCTTCTCCCTCTCCAGCTTACTTTTCCTTTTAACAACACTCATGCGGTTATCCCTAACTCCATTCTCGAGAAAATTTTCAATTGAAATAATTTGACTTCGGCTTTGAACCAGAAGTTCTGAATATTTAATCGATGTCATCCACCACTCCCATTTCCATATATCATCTTTACTTTCTTAATCTAAATAACTGTGTTATGTAGATTCTGAAATGATAGACAAACCAACAGGTAGATAGAACACAGATTACAGTGGAAACATATTGTTCTGTAATTTGAAAATAATGGCCAAAAATTTTTTACTTATTGAATTCTTGGATTCAGACATAAATGAATTTAATATCGTTTAATTTTCCATGTTAAAAGTCGACAGGGTGGGCAGATAAAGGTGGTCATGTATATCTTCAGTAAAGTTGGACTTAATGAGAATTTCAATCTTTATTAGCATTTATAAAATTTTATAATACCCATTCTTACGTCAAAACTAAGCTTTCTGATATTTTTTAATAATTGAAAATATAAAAGTATCTATATACTAGCAGGTGGGCCCGGCGTTGCTCGGGCAAAAGTAACGATAACTAAAATAAAGATTATTACGTTACAGTCAACCTTACCCATTTTCACAGAATGCAAGAATTGGGTCCCCTTGTTTCCAGACTAATTAGAGAATTTTTAGATGGGTCTAAAAATATGTTCGATTTTCCGCAAAAACGAAAAAAATTGCATCTGCGTATTGCACGTCGCTTTCTCTTAACAATTCCATTGTTACGTAACATTTCCATTGTTGAAACTTTCATTGTTACTTAAAAGTTTTATTGTTACTTAGCACTTCCATTGTTACTTAACACTTCCATTGTTACTTAGCACTTCCATTGTTACTTA
>NW_019385658.1:56076-99820 GCF_000671375.1 Centruroides sculpturatus | reverse complement strand
AACAATGGAAGTGTTAAGTAACAATGGAAGTGCTAAGTAACAATGGAAGTGTTAAGTAACAATGGAAGTGCTAAGTAACAATGGAAGTGTTAAGTAACAATGGAAGTGCTAAGTAACAATGGAAGTGTTAAGTAACAATGGAAGTTTTAAGTAACAATAAAAGTTTTAAGTAACAATGGACGTTTAAACAATGGAAGTGTTACGTAACAATGGAATTGTTAAGAGAAAGCGACGTGCAAAACGCAGATGCAGTTTTTTTCGTTTTTGCGGAAAATCGAACATATTTTTAGACCTATCTAAGAATTCTCTAATTAGTTTGGAAACAAGGGGACCCAATTCTTGCATTTTGTGAAAACGGGTAAGGCTGACTGTAACATAATAATTTTTATCTTAGTTATCATTACTTTTGCCCGAGCAACACCGGGCCAACCTGCTAGTTTTAAATAAAATATAATAACAGATAACGCCACCAGAATTATAAATGTTGCCTGAAAAGTTAGTTAACTCGTTGTTAGGTTATTTCTTTTTTATTTTAAATTTTCGTTAAAAGAAATTAAAGAATAAAATGAAATAACTGTCAAAAAATCACTTTTATTAAAATTAGATGTTTTATCCATCAAAACTACAGTCCCTTGGTTAATGATTTGCTAACTCCTTGGGACTTTACCAATTTTTGGTATTAATGTAATTAAACGTAAAAAATATTTAAAACTGAAAAAAACCGAAAGAAACTTTATTTTCCATTGTCTGGTCTTTCTGCGAAATTTGACACGGATGAGTAATTGTTTACACAGCTGGATGACCTCGAGAACAGCTGGTGTTCGATTTCCCGGGACATTCTCATAGACGTCTCGGGAGGACAAGGGTTTAAAGTATGGTGAATACTACCTGGCTGTAAATTTTTAAATATTTTTAAAAACTTAGAATTTTTATTGCGATTTCCGACCCCTTGACTTAATTAAACGTATATATAATAAAATATATTAATTTAAAAATTTAAAAACTATTGGAGGTCGTTTTTTGACATCAGAAAGTAGCTTTAAATAACTTTACCAAAGTCAAATCCGTGTACTTCAACATTAGAACAATTAATTAAATTTGATTTAAAAAATCGCATTAAAAACAATTCAGCGTTAATCGCGCGTCATTAAAGGTAGATTAAAATCGCGATAAAATTTTTTTTGCGCGGTTAAAAATTTCTGAAAAAATTTTAAGATAAAAAAACATTCCAAAAATTCAAAAACTTTCTGGTAGGCCGAAAGGACCGCGTTTTCTGTAACGCTATGGATCTTGCCCGAGGTATCTCGGGCTGA
This sequence comes from Centruroides sculpturatus, assembly GCF_000671375.1. NCBI lineage: Eukaryota > Metazoa > Arthropoda > Arachnida > Scorpiones > Buthidae > Centruroides > Centruroides sculpturatus. The sequence goes on along the minus strand of NW_019385658.1, from coordinate 98,507 downwards.
AAGCTTAAGGTCGCGTTACAAGACTCATATTTATTTGTATTACTGTAATTTAATGTTTTTTTTCATAACATTGTTTTGTGTACAATGAGTATTTTTACATGTTATTTTTCGTTTCTAGTGTATAAGAAACACTTCTAATAAATTTATTATATGGCCACATTATATATATATGTGAGAAAAATCAACTTTTAAATACAAAAAAAAGAACAGATAGAAGTTCTTTCAAGGTATTTTTGTTTTCTTCACTGTAGCCAGTGATGGGAACAAAAATTAAAAAATATATATAAATAGTATTCCTTGTCATATAAAAAAAGTGTTGATCTTTAAACTTGGTGATGCAAAATGCTAATTTCATTTTTAACTTTTAAAATTTTTTTATATATTCTATATATACATATAAAAATGAATGTATGTGTGTGCGTGTGTCTGTTCTTCATGCATTTCCACACCGTTTATCCGATTGCCGTGAAACTTGGGGAAGTTGTTTAATATACTCCAGCGAATATTTGTGGCATAGTAGGATTGTCATAAAACTTTGGGAAGTTGTTTAACACACTCCCGCGAAGGTTTTTGGCATGTAAACGCGCGCCATATTTTACGATAGATGGCGCGCGTTTACACGAGCATTCGAGCACAGTCTGTTCGATCGATTTCAAATTGTGAAGGCCATTTCCCCTTCAAAAAATATTTCTATATATGCATTTGTGAACTGTTATTTACGATATTCGTAATAATCGTTGTTTAATCACTTTATTTCAACTTTTATTTTGCTAATTACGTATTCGCTCGAACTTTGTTAAAACTTTAACTGTATACCGAACAACAACCGAAGTTGTAGAAGGAAATTCGCCTATTTTACCGATCTAGGGATCCCCTTTTCCAAATTTTAATATCATCTAATAATTTAAAAAGACAAATTACAATAAAACGGTTTATTATCCAACTATCAGAAATTTCACAACATGCCAAGGAAGAGAGGAAGGAGCAATTAAATAATTAAAATTATGAAGGATTTAAAAATATACATGTATATAAAAATGGGGAATATCGCATTTCTGACAATCGCAGCGTGTGGGCTAAATTTGGAGAATCCGTGCTTCTCACATGGAGAACTGTATGTGGCCAGCTCACGCGTCACAAATTCTTCAGATTTATTCGTGTACGCACCAGACGGAAAAACAAAAAATATCGTGTGTCCACAAACACTCCAATAAATAAATAGAATTGAAACGACGCTTTGAAATGTTTTCCCGATGAAAATGAATAATAATAAGTTTCAATAAAAATAATAAAATGTAAATTGAATTTTATCATAACGAGTTTGCTTGAATTTCCTTTCTTCTGAGATCGCAGCAATGCACGACGGATAAGCTAGTAATTTATAAATGCAAAAACTTTTCATTAAAAAAAAGACATAGAAAACATAATAAACAAAAATATTTGATATAATTTTATCGACAATTGCGTTATTATTAATTTATTACATCAAAAACTAAGAAATTATTAATATTTTTCTGGATTTAATAATTTCGCAAGATACTGTATAAGCATCTTATGAAAATTTTAATAATGTCCTTATAATTTTATGACAAAAATTGCACAATATGAAACAATCATTCGTAAAAAATACATTTATTTAAATTTATTTATTAGTTCTTTTTGACACGAAACAAAGAAGCATTTCGCTTATTATTTTGTAAAACATTTAAACAGTTTATACTTAAATTAACTAGAAATTACAGGAATAATGTCCTCCTTTCGGAAATGGTTAATATAACAACAGCAAATCCAATTTCGTTAACAAATAAATTGTAATTGTTTACATAATGCGACATTTGACTGTTTATTTTTATTGAAAATGTTTTTCAAATATTGATACATTATTAACGAACAATTATTTATTGTGGCATCGTTACAATGCCGGACTGCAATTATCAATCTTATGTTTAGCTTATTTAATTTAAAATATAAACTTTCAATATGAAATTAGTAGTAACCTGCAAGTGTAAATTATCCTTTACCTTTTAACGTTGGATCACGCTGGTCATCTATGTGATTTATGTACAAACACATATATTTATTTATTAACCAGGAAAATTTTAGACATCATGAAATAAGATTATTTGAATGGTATTTGTTCACCCACCAAATCGTAATTATTAATCTGTTTTGAAGAGTGTGGGATCTTGACAATTCGGTAAATGGCAACAATGGAGGGAAATGAATGGACAGACAATTTATTTGGTTTAGACTGGTCGAAGATAATCGATCACATAGATGAACATTTAAAAGCCAACAACAGAGTTGACAGAAAACTATGCAAACAGACAATTTAGAGGACTAATCTTATTGGAAATAAGTGGTTCAACGACAAATGCGTGCATTGACAAGTGTGTGTAGTATTGTGTACGAAATAAGTTTAACAGTGTTTTCAGAACTGTTTTTATTTAAATATTTACATCAAATATTTTAATATCTATTAATAATTTTAAATGTTTAGAATTCTACTTTGTAAAATCGCCACAGGTATCTCGAACCTACTAACCTCCTGTTTGCATCTATAAATTATTTCTATAGTACTAGTGCATTAAGAAAAGTATTTACGCATTCGAAAGTGGCTGTGTGAATGGTAATTATGTAAGTTGTAAAAATGAAGTAAGGTTGTATTTTATTAATGCTTCAAGCATTAATAATGATTAAATGTAGGGAGACTGTAAACAAGCATAGAACAAAATATATATTGCAAGACATACAACAAATTATAATATTAATGTAAACAAAGCAAACGAAAATCAAATTTGTATAGGAATTGGTACTTTCTCGATATTCAGAACAATTTGCTTCATTCTTCATTAAACATTCCGATCAATTCTACCAATGTGGTAAGCAATCTTAAATGAATTGTTTTATCATGTACACAGTTAATTAATAAAATTTTAAACTCATCTGAGAAAACCAACGAAAAAGAAAGAGATAGATTAAAGTAATCAGCTGATTAGTTGGTTGATTACATGTTCAACACAAGGACCTTCTATGACTGATTCAATCTGGTATTAAAAGATGTATAACTAAAACAAATAGAATACCCCATAGGTGAGTGTAAACATATATTTTATGATGTATTTCTACTTTATCTTTTTAGCTTCTAGTTTCTTATTTCACTGTGGTTTATTATTCCAGTCCTCAACTATGTGACCACTTTCTTAAGAATTAAATCCAGAAACTAAATGTGTTTTTATTTTTAATATTTTGCCTTTTCTTCAAATTTTGAGCCTTAAGTCTCTCTTTAGTTTAAGTGTACTCATTCAATTACTCTGTCTAAGGTATAGTAAACAATACACCCTGTAGAGTAATAAAATAATATAATAAAAATATGTTTACATTTACTTGTGTACTAAAAGTATAAGAATAATTTTTAAAAAATTTAAAGTAATTATTTACTTAATTGTCTATTTATCCACTTGTGGATCTAAAAATATATTAGTACAGTATCTAGAACTTATGTGAATACTTCTTGTTAATGCCAATGTTACAAAATTGTAGGAAACTATAACAAAAAGATTTTACTAAGGAGAGACAGTATAATATATAACTGTTTTTTCTTGAAAGTATTAGCAGATCTATTTTCAAATACCTCAGGCTTAACACCAAATTCACAAATGAGTGTGAATTGGTGATGAGATAGGAGATCCTATGTATTACGATCAATTTGTCTCCAAACATTTCTGGACTAGCCGGAAGGAAATTCAATCTTTTACAATGACAAGATGGATTGTATACTATCTACAATAACACCGGAACAGACTTCTCATAATATAAATTAATTCAAGACAAAGCATCTAGATTTAGTGTTAAGGATGACACAAAGAAAAATGTGTGATTCAATTTTGTTTTTCTTTACTCGTAGTTGTGGGACACTCGTATTAATTAATTTGATGTGTTTAACGAATACAGACAAATGAAAATAGCTATAGGGGAGACCGGGGCAACTTCGGCATGCGGGGCAAGTTTGTCAAGCGCTTTTTTTAAAAAACAAATTAAAAGGAGACTTTGGTTATAGGTTAGGCAGTTGAGTTTTATTGGTGGCTTGTTGAGAGTAGTGTTTTTATTGGTCTCCAACAAGCGTAGTTGAATTAATAAGCAAATTTTCATTTTCGTTCAATTCCATATAATATTTTGCTTCCATTTATATAGAATTAGCATGTTTTGTTATAATTCCATGATAACGAAAGTTACTTTTCCTGTTAGAAGAATGTAACTTCAACTTATTCACGTGGCCAGATCATGGCTTGGCATTCTGTTCTCAGGGTTGTACTTAATGTTTCGAAATCATGACTAGCGGGGTAAGATCGGCAACATAAAGCCACATTAGAAGCAAAGGATAAAAATCAAACAGATGATAAATGAAAACATGTTTGCATTTGTTATTCATGTATATATGTCTTTGAACTTGCATTTCGTTGTAATAATATTAAATGGGTGTTGGATTTGTATTTCTTTGTTTTAATAGTGAATTCCAACTTATACATTGTTAATAACATAATTTTATATACGTGCCTATCTTGCCCCATTACTGTTGCCCCTATACCAGGGGCAACTTTAATAAAAATAATTAAAATAATTACAACTTTACAAAAAGAGAGAAGTTGCCGATCTTGCCCCTATACCCGGGGCAACTTCGTCAATTTCTCTCTTCTTGTAAAGTTGTAATTATTTTAATTATTTTTATTTCCAAACTGATTTTAACCAGTTCTATAGTAAGGTAACAAAGCTTTTTTTTCAGTTTACCGCAGTATTTATTACACAAAATTTAAGTAAAGCTTAACATGCCGATCTTGCCCCGGTCTCCCCTAAATAGTTAACATTACACAATATAATATTTTTTTATATTTAAAGTGTCAATCAGAATAACAACTTTTATGTACCAAAAATAAACAACAATTCTATTTTTACATTACCATCCTTGCTTCCTTTACATTAATATACTTATATTCTAATTATATAAATTTTCTAATAACGTTTTATTGCAGATAGAAGAAAGATAATCGTCTGACATCAGATCTCTGAATTGCATTAACGTTGACAACGCACTCCATATTGAACTTATTGACTATTTAAAAATAAAAATACATTATAAAAACATATCAGATAATCAAAAATTATCATATAATTAATATAAATTTCACTTTTATTGGTTTTTTTTAATTCAGAGAAATTCATTCACAGAAATTACACACAACTACTCCAATTAAAAATTTATAGGATCAGAAAAAAATTCAAAATTACTGGAGGGATACCTGTGAATTCGTAGGATTATATTTAGCACACTGTAATGAAAATAGAGTAACATTGCCCGTAGGGTTTCTCATTTCCCGGTGTTTTGTTTTCCCCAGATATAATTAATTATATTTAAGTACAAAGTTTTTCTTTCAAATTGGCCCAGAAAACAAAGTATTCGTTTGTATCCTGGGCCAATTTGCATAACCTAGCATAATGCAGTTATTAAAACTACTGAGCATGGTTAAAAATTAAGATAGCATCTGTGCAATTACTCTAGATATCAAACGTTTCGATAAGTAAACAATTTTTACGGTCTTGCTACAAATAGGCTACGTATAAATTATTGACAATCCGTGACATGCATAACAAGCAAAAATTTAAAAAAAAAAACTAATAAGCAGGCTAAAATTAATAAATACAAATGTATTTTGACAGTTTATAGGTTAAAGCTCATGAAAAGTAATACTATTAGTTTTTACAGTATCCTGAAATATTATATACGATATATAAAAGCTACTGTACAAATATAAAATACATTTTGATGCAAGGACAGAAAGAAAGAATGAAATACAACAAACTAACAAAAAAGCCTGTATGAAAAAATGTACAACACAAAGAAAATGCTCTAGGAATATATAAACCTACAATATTCAAATGTATCTACAAGAAATACAACAAAATTATTAGAGCAAAATGCCAAGGGTAGAGGAATGAAAGAAGATGGCCGATACACAAGTACAAACGTACAGTACATTGTATTTAACAAAAACAAAAATTTAGTCCGACCCCTATCAAAATACAATATTATTAATTGGAAATTACCTCGAGAATGTATACTTTAGTCACCAAAATTGTTCCAAAGAATTGAAACCCGACGCATTCTCCATTGATCCACTTCATGAATGTTACCACCTGAAACACAATGTTTAAAAAAATTGAAAAATTGTTTTAAAGAAATTATAAATACATGATTAAACACAACAAATGCTAATTATTCGTTTTATAATATTGCAAATATTATAACTTAAATTTGTGTAATGAAAGCTTTTAAGTGTTTGACAGACATTTTACCTTCCACTTGTCAATAAAGTCCAATTCGTAAATACTCAAAATACGTAAATCTTCAATAGAAGCTGCAGCCTGAAAATAACATTTAAATCATTAATTCCACTTACTACATAATTAATTCTACAGTAAAATTGGGTAATCCGAAACGGTTTTAAAATACCAAGAACGTGTAGTATTAGCTTATAAACAGAGTATATACTGTATAAACATCAAACAAATCATTTATCTGGAAATTACAGTAGACGATTTGCTGTCAGTGACCAGACAGCAGATTGTCTACTGTAACATTAAAATTAATTTAACTACTTTTACAATAATTGCATTACAGTATTTACAGTTCATGAAAGTTTAATTGTACAGCGTTTGATGTTGTACCCAAATATACAAAAATCAGATTGTGAGTTACCTAAAGCAACTTACCCACCAATGATCGAGTGATAAAACTACACTGATGGTTGGCTATAGGTTTGCACTATGTTAACGGGCTGGCCACGTGCGGTTTTCCGTGTTTTCTTTACCTTGGTATCATTAAAATAGGAGCCTGTTTCCACGAAAAACTTCCCGGAAATGATCCCCTACCTCGCATGGGCAGCCCTAGGACGGTGAGAACGGTGCGACCGCACCTGACGCCGTCATAAGGGGGGGCAGAAAATGCTACGATAGATCGTCCGAGCAAAAATAAAACCCAATTACCTTATTACTACTTAACCCTACGTAACCCTACCTACTTAACCCAGCTCACTGTAGTATATAATAAATTATATACTACAGTGAGCTGGGTTGTGCGCATTTCAAAGGTATACGCATATAGCCTGAAATTCGCACTTAACGGTGTATACTATTAAAGCTCTGAACAGCTCTGAATTTTTAATAATAATGTAAAAACGGTATGTTATCTTTAGTCTTTATGTACAGTTTATTTTCTACTGGGTGGCGCGACAATGAGATCTCCCACCACCTTCAAACCTTGCTAGGGCCTCCCTGCTTCTGCAGATCGTTCTCGTGTCACGTTGCTTATATTAATTAAATTATACTAAACCAAGACATCCCTAAGCCCATCAACACAAAATAATCAAGTTTGCATTTCGATCAGATAATGCATTTTAATAATAACAATTACCATTATACACACACGTAAATTCAGGGGGACTTAAAGTTAGTATACAGTTGTTATTATAGAAAATAACATATAAGGAAAAAATAGGAAGAAAAAAACATTTATTTTTATGTACAAATTACATCACAAACAAGGAATACAAACTAATAAAAACAATAACAAAGAACAGCAAGCATTTGTATTTCTCAATTCTCAACTGTGTACCTACTTTTGCTCCTCTCTGTATAGCAATTTTTCATAGTAACTTTTGAAACAACTTTTATCTGAGCAGATATTCTCTACAGCTACCTTTAATTAATAATTCATGAATGTATGACCTCTTATGTTTAATATATAAATTGACTGAAAAGACGTAGACGTGAATATTTCAGAATATATTATTTAAGTAAAACTAGAATACACTCCACTAGAAAAACATTTCAATATAGAAATATGAAGTAAATGCTTACAAACTCTAACACATTATTTGTATACAATTTTTACTGATATTGCAGAATGATTATACGGGATAAATCGTTTGTTTTTCTGCCATACGGAACTTGTAAGGCAGAAAAACAAATACTTTTAATACGAATGATTAAACAAAAAAGTTACAAAAGACAAACGTTATTAATTAATACTATTTTTGGTATAAAGAATGCAACATGATACATACCTTCACTGGAACATCAGCAAAAGCCGCACCAACAGCAATATATACCAATGTGAGGACACATGCCATAAATACAAAAAAGATTTTATCCTTGAATGGAGCGTAAATAATGTAATACAAACAAGAAGCTATCGAATTTGTGATGCAAAAGCCTATAGTCGAAATTATGTACGAAAATATATGGTCTAAATCTTTGGTAACTTTGCACAACTCAACAAATTTTCTTTCTTCGACTTTTAAACCAATTCTGATTCCTTCTGTACTACGCCTGCACTCCGACAAAGCCTGACTGTTATTGTCAAATTTTAATATTATGAAGTATAATATGAGAAATCCTACAGCAACAGAATGTAAGATTACCCCAACGAACCAAACAAAAACCAAATGATAATATACCGAGCAAATTACCAATCGATCTTCGGGAATGGGAAGATAACTAAGTGTAAAGCCAAATCCAAATAATATTAATACGCATGCAGAAACAAATATAAACATTACGAATATTCGAACCCATTTCCTGACCACGAACAACTTTTGCAACTCGCCTTTATAATTATACTCGAATGTCTGAATTTTTGGGTATTGCTGAAAATAAACGTTTATTACGCAATGCAGCACTGAAGAAAGTATACCTAACATGAAACATTTAGAGAAAATGATTGTAGTGTTACTATCTTTTATGTTGTAGAGGAAACCCCCGCAATAGTGTATACATGTTTGTTCATCTACCAGAGAAATAAAAATTCCCCAAAAGTAAATCAGAACCCAAATTACTACATGAAAGGCGTAATATAACCGATCCCAATAGCTAGTGCCATCTTCTAATTCCTGGCACGGAGGTAAAATCTTTATGCCAAACCACTTCAATGTATACGTGAAAGGTTGCAGATAACAATTGATGCAGAATGTCGGTTCATTCATCCTTTATGATGAAACTGCTAAATTAGTCTGAAAATATACTAAAATTCATATACCTTACTAAATGTTTTAATAGAGCCTTACTAATAGTACAACCTCGATTAAAGAACTTACCTTGGTATTTATAAAATCTTCACATCAAACGTTTTATTTTCTTTGTATTGTGGATACTTTACTGTCATTCTCCCATAACCTTTAGCCTACTTCATTTCTTAAACACTGTAACGATACGAAACATTTCTCCATTATTCTTTAATACAAAAATCCTAATTTAAATTTAAAGTTATAAATGAAAAGAGCAATTGTTTATTGTAATCACAATGCCAAGTTGCAATGTTTAATCATATTTTTAATTGATTTAATTTAAAATATATTCCATATCATTTGAAATTAGTTGTGGCTTACCCCAGTACATTACGCTTTTCATTTAACGATATAGTCGTACCGGCTATGTAACATTTTTCAAAAGTGAAATTTTGAAGTTACATAACTTACGTTTCCATCGGAAATTCGTGTATAGTTATTCGGGACTTGCTGACACTAAAATGTCCTTATTTCGTCCATATCCAGAGACTGAGAAAGGACAGAGAGGCAAAAGTGGGAATTTATATCTACAATTTCGTCAAATTGCAACCAATTAAAAGTCACGTTATAGATACATAACAGTGGAATGAAGCATTCGTATAACTTTTCGTGCTGTGATCTGTTTCTCCTTTTTAATTATATTTACTCTCCAATTCGGACTCATTCTATTTGTGGTATTCCTTTGCACATGGCGTTATGTTTGGTAATTTAGTGCTTTGTACAATAACGTGCAGATTGTTCGACAAAAGGGTAGGTGAAATAAATACAGTTTAATATTATGAAAATATTGCAGTAATAAAATCAGACTTGGGTTTTCGAATGCCTCACTTTTCGAACAAATTTTAAGAACGATTTACGTTCGTAAACTCAGGTTTGAGTTTTAACAGGGTTTTTGCAAAATATGCTTCGTTTCCTTTCAAAGGATTTACTACTACCGTATTGTTTCTTACAACTTTTTGTAACAATAGTATCAACAGTAAATTGTTAACCAAAGATCCAGGCACCAGTAATTATCTTTTGGTCTACGACAAGTACATAAAAAAAATTACAAACATGACTTTTTTGAAATTTTTAAAACATTTGGAGGGACTATGCATGTATCGATGGTCCTTCTAAATGTTTTTATCTAACTATGATACTGCCTGTCAATGCGATTGCATTGACAGGCAGCAACATAGTTAATTAATAACAATTTGTTTTACTAATTTGGAATGAAAAACACAATTTAGTTATAAAAATACAGATTCCCAACTATATGAATGTAGAGATAGTTTGAAAAAAGCGTAATATTACATTTACTTGACATTTATTTCGTGTAATTCACCATATATCTATTGATACAGAACACACTTGAATAGGCCCAAATTTTTTGTAAATTCCACTTTGGTGTGAGTTAATTTTCTGTAGTAATTCCAACATCCGTCTTTACTTTTGAAAATTAATTTATGTTTATGATGTTCTGCTTGGTGGCATGGTCGTTAAATAAAAACTAAAATGTAATAGTAAAATAGTAACGTAGGTGACATGAAATCTGATGTGAAGCAATAATTTACACAATTACAATTTTAAATGTATTATATAAAGTAAACCATATATTAGAAAATGTGATTTAAATAAACGTATTAAAACGTTTGTCGATCTAATCGAGTGTGTAAAGTATTTGTTTTATAAACCTCATAAGTTATTCCTCTTACATTTGTCACCTTGTTCGCTTGTAATGCATACAGTATATTAAGCTGAAGATGAGTAATTTTAATGTACGCAATGACCACAATTAAAGTTACCTATTCAGGACACTAGTCTCAACCAATAAATAGATTGACGCAAATATATTTATATAGGAATTGCAAAGGATGCAGAAAAGGATTTTACAGAAGAATTTAATTAAAAGTATCCGGAAAATGGAGCATGATAACACGATGATATCACGAAATGCTCTGCACTTGTATGACTACCAACATCAACAGTGATAATGGTTTTGTTTACAATATTATACAGGAATATTGCACGCTGAGTATTGTAGATTGTGATCAATCTCCTCACTCTCTCTCTCTCTCTCTCTCTATATATATATATATATATATTATGACAGATAATACATTTTTCATTACGTTAATTAACTGCTTTTATATTCAAAATCACTATTATATTGATATTAATTTTCTAATAGTTTCCCTTCAATTTCTTTGTGCACCCGGAATTTTTGCTGCTGTTTTATACAGTGCTATTTCTTTTTTGCGGGTTTCTTCTTTTAGTTTGTTTCGTATATTAGTAATTTAGAATAAATTCAAGATATATTACTTAAGAAATAAATTATTATAACGCGATGGATTGCAAAAAAACGCATTTAGATCTGTAATGAAAAATTTTAGAATTCAATATTCTTCAATTTAAAAATCTGTGAGATTTGCAATGAATAATTAGAAAACTATGAAAGAAAACGTTGTTCATACGGAAGAATGGTCTATTATCTGTAAGAATTGTAATTCATTACAATTGAAACAAAACTTTAAATCATTTCTTCAAAGTTACTACAATATTTTTCAATATCAATTTATAAAAATGATCATTTTGTTAATTTACATTTGTAAATCATAACTCGAAATGATTCCCTTATGAATGTTAGCAATGTTTGTTGTTTGTTAAGAATGTTTAAATTCGTTGCTTCTTCTGAAGCAGATTAACGAATCGACTTTAAAACATGTTTCCAGAATTGGAGGAAATGTTGACATGAGTGTATTGCAGCAGAAGGGGGATTATTTTAGAGGGTATTGAATAAATTTTTATGAATAAATTCAAATCTTGAATTTTATTAAGCCATTTCCGATACATTTTGATCGCAGGAGTATTCACAAAATGTTGCAGATAGTTCATTACTTACGAAAAAATTACCTAAACCGTTAAGAAGTAAAGAATTTTGTTGATTTTAAAACCGTGTTTAGTATTATCTACTTCCCTATTAAGTACTATGTAATGAATTTAGAAAACATCTAACGCATTTTGGTAAATTTAGAAATAGTCAAATACAGTAAATCGTTTTGTGCACTCACGACGTGCAGTTTACACGCATTACATTGTGTTTACAAAGTAAATAATTGAATATGTTTAATGAGTTTCCTTCACGTGTCTTACGTTTAAATATTATTAGGGCGAAATAAATACAGAAAATTGAACATTTCTAGCCTCATTAATCAGGCAAGAACTTGGACATAACACCCGTGTTCAGTGGTTTTATTCACAGCCACTGGTTAAAAGGAAAAGTTAGCTTACTTGCAATACGGCATTAGCACATGTTCCTTATAGGAAATTCTTAATTTCCGCAAATTTTCAATTTCAATTAAATTTCTGTTGTGTTTTCTTGTCTTATAATCCTTGGATTTGAGACACCAGATTCATTATAAGAGAGTAAGATTTCTCCTACAGTTATACTTTATATTTATGATATTTGGAATACTTAAAATGATTGAAGATGTAATATTAAAGATTGCACTTAATCGAAAAGTTACGAATTCAATTGTAAGATTAAATTTGAAGATTTATTTCAATTCGTGCTCTATCGAATTGAAAATAAGTAGGCAGAGTAAACTTACAAGTGATTCAAGATAAATACAAATTAAGTGATACAGTACAAGATAAATTCTGCTTATAAAAGTAAATTGTGGCTTATTACATTTATTATTGTCCTTCAACTTCAATTATATTTAGATTTTTAAGGAAGATCTTCATAGTACTAATGCGTTTGTATTTCAATCAATGTGAAACACTTCAATTCTTATCTGTGCCATAAATATTATTTCTAAACAAGCTACGTATTGTTATATTGTAATAATTTGTTCAATTAAAATTGTATATCTCTTAGAAAAAAGTAATAAAAAAACATGCAAAACATAAATTTTGCACGTGTATTATAAATATGAACCCGTTTGATGTGTTTAACGAATACAGACAAATGAAAATAGCTATAAATAGTTAACATTACACAATATAATATTTTTTTTATATTTAAAGTGTCAATCAGAATAACAACTTTTATGTACCAAAAATAAACAACAATTCTATTTTTACATTACCATCCTTGCTTCCTTTACATTAATATACTTATATTCTAATTATATAAATTTTCTAATAACGTTTTATTGCAGATAGAAGAAAGATAATCGTCTGACATCAGATCTCTGAATTGCATTAACGTTGACAACGCACTCCATATTGAACTTATTGACTATTTAAAAATAAAAATACATTATAAAAACATATCAGATAATCAAAAATTATCATATAATTAATATAAATTTCACTTTTATTGGTTTTTTAATTCAGAGAAATNACTTAACACTTCCATTGTTACTTAGCACTTCCATTGTTGATGGAAGTATTAAGCCTTAATCCTGTCCCTCTCCCCCGTGGGGAGGAATTTTGAAAAATCCCTTCCTAGTGTGCGTTCTCCTAACGTACCCTAATTGTGTACGAAATTTCGACTTTCAACTCCTAACCGTTTGGGCTCGTATCCATAATGTACTGTATATAGAAGTTTTAATTCTGTCTCTCTCCCCCCCGGGGGAGAATTTCGAAAAATCCCTTCTTAGTGTGCGTTTTCGTGACGTACCCTATCTGTGTACAAAATTTCAACTTTCAACTCCTAACCGTTTGGGCTCTGCACTTATTATTATTATCATTATTATTATTATCAACCCGTCTCGATTATATATATAGATACTTTCGTAGTGTTGTGCTCCTGTACACTCTCTAACTCCATTCCGGAAAAAATTTTTAAATTGAAACACCACTAGTTCCGCTTTGAATTAGAAGTCTGTATATATTTAATCGGGGCCTACCGTGGCAACGATTTGCATATATCGTCTGTACCTTCATTTAACTAACTCTGTTCTACAGATTCTGAAAGGACAGACAAACAGGCAGATAGCCAAATGGATTCTATTAATGGATTCTGTTGGCTGTCTTCCTGTTGTTCTTTCATCTCGAGAACGCTATTAAGTAGAAGACTATTGATACCGAACATGGAAATTGTAGTTGCGGGAGTCCCGATTTTTGATTTGAATCTAAAATCATGTTATTTCGATCCAAAATTTACTTCAGGACGAAGGTAGAGAGGTCACAGGGATGACTATTGTTAAGAGGAAAAGTATGTTGAACAGAGACAAGACGCCAATAAAATCGAAACCATTATAACAAAGCACTGTAGCCTGAACTGTAACGATGTCACTATAAGTAATTGCTCATTGTACCTTCAATTTGAATATATGATATAGTTAGTTCATATTCAGACAAATACAACTGTTTACGTAAGTACTATATGTTATTAATTATGTTTATATAAAATTATTTATTAGTCCAATAATTAAAACGCATTTTAGGTAGAGTTGACATGTACTTGCATACAAAATCCGGGACAAAATGGGTTTTTAAAGAAAGATACTAGGACACTTCAATTCCAAGATATGTATTATTGTTTTTTTTTTTAGTCTTTTATTTGAACAAGACACACATCCCATGGACAATTTGCTAAAGGGGAATAACTTCCGGGAAGGCTTTTATAGGAAATTACTTTTAATTTAGGCATTATTAACATAAATAAATCTGCAAAACGCCACGTTACTAGACCGTAAGCACAGGCTCGAATCCACTACTAAATTACCAGTGTTCAGTAATTTTAACCAATCGGCCAATAATGGGCACTTATGTTAATTTTTGTTTTTCCACATGAAATGCAAGTATTTACCATTACATATTTTAATTTCAAAAATATACTAAACATTGCAATTATTTATAAGCCATACGAAAATAATTTTAAAATCAAAATCTAAAAAGTCTAGCATCAACTTCCATGACGTCTTCGGTGAAAAAAATACAAAAACTTATTAGCAAAATGAAAATTGTGAGGGGTCGTCTGTTAGAAGATTTTATTTCAAAATACATAATACAGTATTAATAATAACAAAAACGAAAAAGGCTGAAGGTGCCTCAATACTATAAGAAAACAATAGACCAAGAACATTTCTAGTTTGGTCAATAAGGCTTTGCTTTTATAGTAACACATTTTCAAGTGTAACCTGACACACGGATTACCTTTATTTTATCTTATCTCATACGATACGGCTGGTTATACGAAGATTTTTGTATATAAACAATTACATACGTATGAATGACTTCTGTAATGTTGGGTTTAGGAAATCTCAAACTCGGAGTGTTACTTTTTAAATGTTAACGTTTTATAAGACGTTTCTAAAATAATAACTGAAACGTTATTTGTTTGACTACTTTTTTCTCATCAAATTCGTGATCGAAAGTATCGAATAAAACATTTAATGTATTTGTCGTGTATCGGAGTATTTATAAACAAACAAATAGCAATATAATTAGAAATATCCATTAAGTATTTTTGTGAAGAATAAATTACGTATTAACGATCTGTCAACTGAAAATATAAAAACATATTGATCTAATAGATTAATTATTGTATTGTTACTACTTTAACGCTTCTAAGATTTTGATCTGTAAGAGTAATTTTGAAAGTTAAACCAGAACGAAACAAAGTTAAACATTCCTTAACTTTGTCTGTTGAAAATTGAGTGTATCTTACAATGTTCTGAACACATCTAAAAGAAAACTTCCAAAACAAACATATCGCAATCATAAACTTCCTTCTACACCAATTAATTAATTAACACTCCAGTAGTAAACGTAAGAGAGCATTAATGTTTATTATGATAATAAATAAATAAAAGAAATGATACAGTTAATCCAGAAACACACAATCCAATAAATAAAGATGAGATAGAAAAACGAAGCAAGAGATAGCTTGTATTCCCTTAGTAAAAATAACACTAATCAAGTTGCATAAAGTAAGATGTTGTCTTAATCTCCAGAAATAATTGAAACAAAATAGATTCAAATGTAATTATTTCTAAATAAATAAAAAAAAACTCTCCTTTTATCCCTTTTATAATGCTTGTATTGATATTGCAAAAGAATCACATCCTTCAAGAAAATTAATTTTCTAACTTAACTTGTTTTCTATCATTTCTACTTTTTTCTTTTGGCTATAATTCTCGTTTAACCATAACTTCTGGTGTTAAAACATTATCATTATATAACTATATATTAATTATACTTAATTCTGATTGTGTTTATTATTGAATGTAATTTTAATTAACTATTAAAAAAATAATAATTTTTAACCAAAATTTATAACAAAACAATGAAATGTTTAAACAATTTCTTTATAGAGNATTTAACAAACTGTCATTTTGGAAATATTTAATACAAATTACTTCATTTGTAAATTCTTCTATAATAGTTTCTATGTTTCCAAAAGAGAATATAGAAATACAGTATACATTTAATAGTTATTAGCATTTATATCTTTTTTGATAATCTCAAATAATGATGGTGCCACACACAATTTTCTTTGTGGTAATGTGAAGAACTTCTTGTTACACATAAATGTTCATGTTAAAAACGTGCAATTCGTTGCTGGATGTTTTGATTTACAACTTTTCAACAAATAAATATGAAATTCTTTTGTTATAAAGAATGAGGAATATCCATTCAAAGGACAAATGGTCGAAAGATAGAAAGTCTCTTGGTGAAAATATATTATTCATAATTTTCGCCTATTATTTTCTATACTAAATGCAATAATTGCTATAGTGAAAATTATTTAGTATAAGCTCCAAACTTTATAATAAATTTTGTAATTTCTTTCTTCGGAAATTAATAATTGAAATGTTTAATTTTAATATAAAATTTACTACACTTAATATATAGCAGTAATTACTTTTCAGACACGAAGAATCAAACGAATGTCGTACGAATTACCACATCACTCGTAAGTATCGTTCCAATTTATTGGTGTCTTAAAAAATTATAATTATTTATTAGTCGTGAATGTAAAATAATAATTTTATACTATTAATACATGTTTAATGTTACTTATTGATGCAAGGCCTTAACTTTCCGCAGATACATTAAAACTATGTGTTCGATGTTCTCTGTTATAATAATTAATTATTTAAATGTTTATATTCTTAATTATTATAAAATAACAAAAAGATTAATTTTCAGGGCAGGGTACGTAATATAAAAATTTCTAATTGCTAATAACCGGTAAAATGGCTGTTAAGTCTGACCTTACTCGAGATAAAACACATGACGTTCTTACTACCCGCTCGATTTTTAACAACCAAAATTTAATATCATCAATTCTTCTAATATAAAATTTAGTTTAAAAAATGATATTCTTAAATAAATAACTTGGAAGATAATTTTTTCAACTGATGGCCATTTAAAACCTTTTTTTATATAGAGAAAGTTTCATATTTTGACAATATATGCATACATAAAAGACATCGGCCGTACACTGGATATTTAGCCGGCAGAAAACAGGGTAAGAGAAAGGGGAGAAGAAGGGGGAGGAAATAGACAGTAGAAAAAGGTAGGATCCTCTCCGGACAGCGTACGCTTACCTAAAGTATCCTTTAAGCTTGATGTTGGCGTACAGTTTTTAGGTTGCAAAACCTTAGTCCCCAAAGGGTCTACCTGAGTGTAGAGAACAGCAATGATTCAGTGCCGCCACGAATAGCTAAGTGTAGAAGTTAGTGCCAAGTGGCTGTTAGTAGAAAGATTTGTATCTACTTAATGCTAATAAAACTAAACGCGAGCGCGAATCTTAAGAATTAAAATGCAAAGTTGAAAGGCAGCTATACACTGACTGTTAAAACAAAGCAAGGGAAAGCTAATTGCTATCCGTGCCCTGGAGTGAGTGCTCTCAAGAGTCCACTAAGGGATATGAATGCGAGTAGATGATGAAACATTGTACGCTTGTCAATAAGTTGGTGCGGGTTACAAGGTCAGTTATAAACTTGAAGACTAGAAGCTCTCAGTAAACTATTCCTAATGCGATTGTATCTGTTGCTGCGAAAAACTATGTGAAGTGGTGTTTGGATCTCCTGAATACCACAATCGCATTGTGCATTGTCCCTAAGGTTAAATCTATGCAAGTATTGTTTAAAGTTGCCGTGTCCTGTAAGTAGCTGAGTGAGGGTGTAACTAGTGTAAAAGTTGCGAACAATCACAGTAGTGTCAAACTTGGGAATAAAAGTGTAGGTGATCCGGTCCCGGTGATGCCGTGGTCCCAGCTGATTGTTGATGTACGACGTAGTAAAGTAACTGAAAGTACTAGTGACTGAAGACTTTCCAGCTTGTTTGGCAAGACGGTCAGCGGTCTCGTTGCCGAGAACCCCGCATGACCCGGGACCCATTGAAATCTATTATAATGTTGTTGTCTAAGTGTTTGAGAATGTGTTGTATGAGATAGAGGGGTTTTAAGAAGCTATCAGACTTCGCAATCCTGTGTAAAGCTACCCTACTCTCAGAATAAATGCGATACTGTAAGTAGTGTCCTTTGTCTTTCCTTCGCTTAATATGAATTAACCTCATATAAATAGCTAAAGTTTCCGCTTGTGCTATTGAGCAGTGTGTACCTAAACAGAAGCGAGCGTTGAGAAACTCGCGCCCTAAGTCGCAGTACATTACAAAAACGGCACTGATATCGTCATCTGTCTTGCAACTGTCAGTGTAAATCCTAAACATCCGCTGATCACCTGGATCTTCGAAGTAAACATCAGGGGCAAGCTGCTGGGAGGGGTGGTGAAAGAGAGTATTTTTGTCAATGCTGAATTTTTTGATTTCATCGATCTAGGTCAAACTGCGGGGAATCTTACCTTCTCTAATCATTTTGTCGACATCCGAGTCGCTATAATCTTGCCAGGTTAAGGTGACAAGATTTTCTTGCCAAATAATGCGTTTAATTTCTAAGTCGATAAGAATCAACCCTGACGTTACCAAAAGGGCACTAGTGGGTTTCGTCGAATAATCCTTACAAATGCAGACCGGTGCAATTTTTTGAACAATAACAGTCTTTTAGGATTATTGACTTTGGTAGCCACGTATTCCCAGATCTGTATGGCATAGAGGGGTGAAGGCTTAATTGCACCTTTGTGAACAAGCTTAGTAGTGTTAGGGCCAAGGCCCCACGTGTACCTATCAATACTAATGAACACCTTGACCACCTTGTTAGCTTTGTCCTTGATGTACTTGATGTGGGGTGTGAAGTTAAGTCTCTGGTCAAGAATAACATCCAAATATTTAATTTCCGTTATTTACTTTATTCAGTGAGCACCTATTCGAAGGGTAAGCTTCTGTACAAGTTGCGCGTTCATACCAACTATCGTGCGTTCGCATTTCTTTGTGTTACCTTGTGTTATTGCGTTGCCTATGCTTAATACTCCACTGGAAAACGTTATTAAGAATGTCATTGCATATGTGCTGTAAGCTTTCACCGTTCCTGTGTGAAGCTAGGATAATTGTTTCATCCTGTAGCCCTGTATGTGGCAGCCAAAAGGTTGGGTGACGTGTAAGTGCAAAATGGAGTTATAGGCCAAAGACCAGGACCAGACCTGGATCTCTGAGGACAGCCCCGAGTGATGGGATTTTGACAATACAGAAGGATCGCATTAACAATTCTTTTCTAGTCCTACCACGATTCGTTAGAAGTGTTGATACCTGCAATATATTTTTAGCGTGTATCATTAATTGACAGTTTCCATTATGTTGGCGTTTGCCAAATATAACGACAGTAATTCGAAAAAAATAAGTTTATCATTTCTACTTTCAGTTAGCTCTGATTTTCAAACGTCCCTGCCAAGAACAATATTTCGGGAATGTTAAGCAATTTTCGTCATTGATCTATAGAACGTTAAATGCCAGGTAAGTATAACTTCCTGTACGTTTGACAATTGTTACGTAAAACAAATAACTTTATTTTCGCAACGTGTTTATTTATGTAGCAGTATTTAGTGTACAGACAAAATTCCTTTACAGTATATCGTAGTTCTGAAAACTCAAATTTGACTTTTATAAAATTTATGTTAAATAATTACGATATCATATTTATAGTTTCTTTTCATCAACGTATTTAAAAATAAATTTTATATGTTGCTACGCAGGGTTGTTTGGAAATAAAGGCACAAAATTTCAAAATGGATTTTTGGCAGAAGAAAGGATAAAGATTGTTCTGTTAACATATATCTACGCGTAGAAATGCAGCAGAGTTGAATTAGTTCTATTTATTTGGTCTTGTTTCCCATTATTCGATACCATCTTTCATAGCAGACAAGTGACTCGAAAAATGCCTGTTTCAAGCCCACCCACTTCACAGACCTCTAGTCACGAGAAAAGTGTTTTATACACTGAGCCAGTTCCCCATGTACAATCTTTGTGAAAACGTCTGAATGCTGTCTGCAATGCTGTTCAGATATAGCCTGAAACGTTTGACAATATCTATGACTCTATAATGAGGCATGTGTTTTATCCAGAGGAGTGGAACACACTTTGAGTATCCAATATAATTTTAAATTCGAGGTACATATTTCATTCTGTAGTCCAATATTATTTGTCATGTGGGAAGATTGTGACGACTAGTATCTGTCTGGCACCAGTACATTTTTGGACATATGTTAATACCACAACTTTTGTTCTTTTAAAAACTAGTAATCTACTCCGAAAGTTTTATCTATAAAATAAAAGCATTTTGTTGAAAAATTACGTCGAGTATTTTTTTTTCCAAATTTTGATGCGATTCGATAAGAAAATGTCTTAAAATTACAGTAGAAAACGCTGATGCCTTTATGAGAAATCAAAGAATTCTTTGATATTCTTAGTTTGATATTTATTTTTATTTGTCACTGGAAATTTCACTGTTCGGTACCCAAATGTCCTGGATAATGTGCAGGTTTGTCGCTCCTCTAGTGCTCAAGGAAACGGACAAGAGTGGCTGGTGCTGTCAACCGACATTAAAGAATCTGAACCGGTAGTTTACAATTCAGTGGTAAGATACGTTACAGGATTGTGTATGATGTCTGTAATTAGAAGGGAGCAGGTCTAAGCAGCTGGTATAGATGTTTTACAATTACACCATTGCCGAGAGAAACTCTTTTCTACCATATCATAACTTTTTATTATACATCGTTTAGCTCGTGCCAATAAGCATTATTTTGATTGCAGCACCTCCTTCTATCATGTTTTAAAGATGAAACAATTTAGACATTTCGTTTCTTTCTTGAGACGACTGAAAGAAATTAATGACGTTCACCTGCAAGTGATAGACGATATCCACGGTTCACTACCAAAGAATCATCTCATGTTTAGTGTTCACCAAAACTCGATAAATTGACAAAGTTCGATATCAGCACTTACAGTAAAGATGACTTTAGACTAGCCGGTCAGTCTGTGCCAAAAGGTTCTGCCTCCTATACCTTATTGACCAGAGTTGACAGCACCCAACTACCATTGAATTCATGCCGCGCAGAACATGATTGTAAATATACAATTCAATGACATTAACCAACGCTTGAGACTTTCTGCAAAGAAATTTCCCTTTCTAAGCTCACCGTATTTAAAATTTACTGCAAAGGTGACGAAATGTGATTGATATTCAGAGTGATTACATACAAGACTGAAGAGTAATCGTTGTTAAGTTAACTGCTAATAAAGATATTTCTCAAATTGTTTAAATTTTACTTTTACAATTTGAAAAGTGCCGTACATTTTGTCACAGTGTATTAAAGTTAATTCAATGGTTAATGAAATGCCCCACTCTCTATACTATTTTAAACTTAAAAACAATTATGTATTTTCAGTTGCGTATATGGAAAATTATCTATGAATAGCCAGAGCAAATTTTTTGAAATTGTAGAGGATGCTGAATTATTTCAGTTAATTTATCAGGTATTTATTTTTCAATTTAAATTTTTTACATTTGATCATCAGCGAGAGCCCTTCTGAACACTAGTGCTCAGAAGGGCTCACGCAGATGCTACATTACTAAACTAGGTATTTTGAAATTAAAAAATCCAATCAAGATCTCTGATTACAAATTCAATTAGTGTATTTTGTCTACTTTCTAACAATATATAATACTTGTGACTTTAAAATATGCATTGTTTAATATTTATTTTAATTTTATTCGATTCAAAATAAACATATCAAATTTTAACTTGCAGTGAATTATCTCAATATAAACCTTTTGACATTCGGTTTGTGTTTTATTTCAAAGGATATTGTGATCTTTCATGTTCATAAGGATTGCATTTTATCTTTGGCAAGAGGAAGGACACTGACCTTGCATAAATCGTAATGCGGTGATATATACCATCAATTATTTGTCTAAATCATATTTTTTACTTTTTACAGGATGCAGATATTTCGACAACTCCATTCGAAATTCAGTACAAATATTTTCATGATCTAGATTATGCTGAACCTCATTTAATAATGCCATTAGTTTTCATAATAAAAGTAAGAAAACAGGAAATCGATTGGCAAACAATTGTAAATGTTCTTTCTTTAGAGGTGAGTTTTGCAGTTTTTAATTATAATTTTTATTGGTTAAATATAAAATTGCAAATTCTGGGATGCCTTAACGGTTTCCTTTTATAAAAATTTAACACAGGTGTGGCTGGCACTATTGGGTTGCATTGTTCTGCTTGGATTATATCTTCGTTGCGTCATTAAAGACAAAGACGAGAAACCTTTGCCTATAGGCAGTTTATATTGGTTTCTTATCGTAACTTTAACTAACCAAGGTAAGTCGACAGAATTTATGAGAATTACGTTGAAGTACGTCGCGAAAATGACGTTTGTATTAGCAGTGTCTAATTCCCGGTTCTGCCCCATGTTTCGGCAAATCAGCAAAAATTGAAAACTAGTAAAAAATTGTAAAAAAATAGCATGCTATTTATAGGAAATCGTCTATTTTATAAGTAGAAAGTGCAATTTTGTAAAATGGTTCCATTGGTTTGGTCTGATATAAGACTATCAAGCAACCATTTAAAATTTATTCAGATTTCGATAGACGTGGCAAATCTCAAACCTGATAGATAAGAAAATACTGATAATAGAAGATTAATCACGTTTTGGTTAACAATTAATCATGGTAATAACATCTTAGTTATTATTATTATTTTTTCTTTTAATGAATTCTAAATGAAAGGATTTCCAAGGTTTTCTTCCAGAAAAATTTACTAAACACTAATAACTATTTTCAGAAAATTGTACTTTTTCTTAAAAACGGACGATTCTCTTTAAAAGAAAAGAATGGAATTTTGTTATCCTTTTACAAATTTTTACTAGTTTTACATTTTGCTCAAACACGAAAAAACGGGGCAGATCCCGGTATATACATACTACTTCTATTGTTTTAGGAATCAACATAAATGCCATAAATCGATTTACATCTAGAATAACTTTCGGATTGTGGTTGCTATCGATTAGTGTTCTGTTATGGGGATATGGCAACGTGCTACCATCGTTGTTTGCCGTTCGGGGAAACGAACCCATGCCAAAGACATTCGAACAACTTGCATCTGCTCTTGAAAGAAGAGAGTATTCCTGCTTCTCGACTCTCCTACCGACAGAAATAGAAAGCATGAATGTAAGTACAAAATTACTTCAAATTGTAACCCGAATGAATAAAATGACGTTACGAATTAAAAGTTTTAACACATAAAGACATGAAAATACTTTTATGGGGACACTGGAAGTGGTAAAATATACAAGATGAAGGAACCACATCTACTTCGTACAAAATTCGTGCCAAAAATAAGGATGTGTATTCATCGAAATAACAATAGTACTGATTGAAAACACTAGTTTTCAGCAGTATTAAAAAAGGCTATCTGCAACCATACTATAGCTTTGCAACTATATTTTATATGTTTATCTCTAAAACCTGTAGTAAAGTAAAACTTGTTAAAAACATCTAAAAAAATATTTTTCAAAATTGTGACATAAAAATAAAATTTCTTCACTGATGCTGTTCAAATATAATCTAATATTTAGGCAAATTATTAGACTTTTAGGCAAGAGAGATAAAACGTTAAGGCACAAATGAAGCTTGAAGCCTATTTCTGTGATAATAATTGTTTTTATGATTTAGTATTATAATTACATCGCTTTACCCAAAACTTCCTGCAGTTGTAGTCTGTGTAACTTGCACATTATTTGCACGTTGAGTCTTAATGGTAACACTACTTCAGTTGTTGGCATAAAATTACTACTTGTAGTACTCTTATGTGACAACTTTCATAAGTTTCCTGAAATTTCTTTGTTTACTCGGAGATTTACTTTTCTTAAATTAATGTTTTACCAGTTTTAATGAGATTATAATTATTTTTTCAGTTACCAATAACTTCGTAATAAAATACTTTTAATGATAATTTTATACTCATTTGGCCGTCACGCCACAGCTTGTGAAGCCACGTAATAAGTGACTGACAGATAATATGGCATAATTTAATCAATAAAATATTATTTTATAAATATTTTATATTTTTAAATTAAACTTTCAAATGATCAAATGAAGGCGATCAACACTAAAAAAAAGCGATTAACACGTGTGGCATCGTTTTACTCTAGAGTGCTGCCGATTTCTGTGATCAAAAAAGCAAAAGTTATTTCGTCCCGTTTATCACTTACAATAGCAAAGGTACAATAGATGGGGATTAACGTAATTTCTTCACGAGTACCTTATACAAAAAACAATCAATGGATAACATTAGACTGCAGTTTTCTGTTTTATGAACTTTGACATTAATTACACAATTAATTAATAGATTATTAACGACTTTTGTAGTTCGTGAAAAATTTCTTTTACGATTTGAATAAGAATAATTTTTTTTACAGAAATCAAAAATCGGATATATAAATACTTTGGCAAATCAACTTTATTCGAGTCGCAAGTATCTGAATAAACAATTTGGAAAAGAAGATGTAACTAATCTCAAAGATAAATTTATTAAAACCGGAAGTTCTAAAGACATGGAATTTAACATAAAACGTTCCGAACTTGCAAAGAAGTTTATTAAGACGTACGGCGAAACGTCACAACTCGCAATAATTGGGCCACCGGGACTAGTAAAATTACTAACTATAGATTCTGACGACCAATATTTTGTTTCCGACGATGTCCTGTTCACACGAAACTGCGCATTCGCCATGAGAAAGGGATTTCCGTATAAAAATAAAATCGACAATTTGTAAGTTAACTTTTAAAGCTATCTTTAAGAAGTAATTTTGATCTAATTATACAATTGATTTGTTTTCAGAATGAGAAGATTATTTGAAACTGGAATCATTATGAAAATGAGTGGAGTAACCCATTTCGAACGGAAACCAACACCGCTTGATGATCTGAAATCTTTGTCTGTAGACGATCTGTTTGGCGCATTTGCTCTGCTTTTCGTTGGACATACCTTATCGTTCTTTTGTTTTCTAGCCGAAATTTTTGTTGGAAAAGCCTGGAATCGTAAATCTCTTTTACACAAGTAATAATTGTAATAAGTACAGGGGAGAGCGGGACTGAATGTACTGTAGAAATTAAGACATTTTTAAAATTATTTTACCGTAAACACACTTGTATTATTATTTGTATAATCTTAGTTACTAGTATGTTTGTACACTTTTGCAATGTCTAGAAAACTATTCATTTCTTCACAGCCTCATAATATATAGCGAGGTTGCGGTCGACGTTTTTCGCGATGAAAACGTCGGCCACAACCACTCTAATACTTTTACAGACTTAAAGTTTGGCGTGATAATGCTACAACTTGTCCCGGATACATGACAGGTTTTTATACTAAATAAACGATAAAACGTTAAATTAGAATTTGAAAACACTGTGTTTTGATGTTTCAAGCAATCCAACAGCTATAACTACTCACAAAAAGCACATATTGGAATGTGTATTAATTGCAATCCTGGTGGGTTATTCCTTCCTCCGAATAAACTACACCCGCCCAATTTCCCAGTCACATGTATCCAAATGTCTCGTTACAAATGAAACACGCCCTGGAGTTTAGGTTCAGACTCACTTTTTATCATGGGAGAAAGACCGTGTGGTGGTTTCTCTTTCATTCTTTTTATTAGAACAAGTGCACCACTTATGTGGGTGAATAACACTAAGAATACGTAAACCAAAATACATGGAACAAAGTTAACATAAAATTAGTATTTGGCTTTTAGTGAAAACTAAAATGTAAAACTAGAAATTAGAAATTATAGTTATCTCTTTCATATATTTTGAACATAGTTGTAAAAAGCATCAAACAGTGGCTTCTGAACAAGCATGTCAAGCGGACATGGTCACCTGAAAACAAGCGTAAAGATTTGTAATTTTAGAATCAGTCTATCTTCATTGTAAATTGGATAATGATGGATAATATGGTCGACGTTGTCTAGGTTTTCTGTAGAGCAAACGCAAGAGGCAGTTTCTGCCCGGTTATACGTCACCAGGTAGCTTCTAAAATTACCATGCTCAAAAGTAGTTGAGCAGTAGCAAACGTTAAATCTTTAAGTGGTGATGAGAACCTGCATTTAACACTAGGAAAGTACAGTCTTCTTATTCTACGAGTTTTACTGCTCAACCATTGTTGATTCCACTTTTGCATAGTGTAGCATTGAATATAATTTTTAAGGCTGCTACAGCGTGAGTGAGGAATGTGAGTGTAGTCCGAGTCAGTGTCTTTTGCAGCTGACATAGCCTCTAAGTCGACTTTTTCAATTCCTAGTATGCCAGTATGGCCAGGAACAAATATAAAAGTTATCTTATTTACAAGCTTTTTAATGTGGTGCTGGATATAAGTGTTTTTATTGCTATTGCAATTGAAATTTAATAGAGCTTTTAGGACAGACTGAGAATCACTGTAAATGTTGACAGACAGAAGTTTGTTTGGTAGTTAAGTGGCCCACTGAACAGCGTGGTAGACAGCATCTTCAGCTTGATAGATGGAGGTTTGTGGGGGATATCTGTACCTTCTAACATATTTTGGGCAAAATATGTCACTTTGGAGAAAGATACAGATACTTGAGCCGACACAAAGGGGGCTTTCTACCCATTTGTGTAGATAATAATGTCTGCATGGTTATCTATGGAGGAAGCAGATTACACCAAATATTCCCTGGGGATAACCTTGTTTACAGGGTGATGATCAGAGATAGTAAGGTAATTGCAATGTGGTAGCATATGAACGGCCGTAGATAGGAGTAGAGACCGTTGTTGGGCCTTGATGTTTGTAGTTTGATGTAGTAGTTTAGAATCTTTTCTACAATACATAGTGGCATAGGAAGGAGCTCTGCTAGTATCAGAGAGGGATTAGTAGAAACAGTTCTGCAGCACTTGGTGGCAAACTGTTTTTCAAGAAACAGTAATTTACTTACTACTGAATTTTTACTAGTTGCATGACCCCAAATAGAGGCCGCGTAAAGTACCATTGGTTATATTTCCCCATTATACAGAGTTTTACAAGCTTTATGATTTAGTCCCCAGGTGCACCTACGTATTTTAGCAGCATGTAGTTTATTTTCTTGGCCTTAGGCAAGATGTAATTAATGTCAACAGAATGTGGTTTCTCTCTATTCTCTCATTTTATTTTATGTGACGTTTCTGTTTACATGTGCACCAGCTATTCAAGCTGTCAAAGTTTTTTGTGTCCTTCTGTGAAAATTAAAATTTAGATAAAAATGAATATTATGGCATTGATTAATGATAATAATAGTAAGAAAATTGTTAATAATTAAAAAATTAAGTTCTTAAAATAAATTGTTGATTGGACTTCATTAAATTTTTATATTTTTAAATTTGTTCATATAAAGTCTTTTATAAATAATAGTACAGTACATATTAATTAACTAATTAATAATTATATATTTTGGACCTAAGGATTTTATGGTTTCTTAAAAAAATTTTTGTTAAAATCTTTCTTTAAAAACATGCTTAAATACTATGTAAGATAAGAAAGGGAAGGGGGATCAAAAAAATATTACGGTTTCTTACACAGGGGTGGTGGTCTAGAATGGCCGAAATCGCCCATACGTAATTTATGGACAGCCCCTTAACAACTTGTCCCACACTATACTAATTTTTTCCCACCATTAAAAGGAACTCAATTGCTGCAAATGCCTATATTTTTCAATACCTTTAACCACCTTTCAAACGACCACACTTACAGAGATATGACTTTCCTATATAAAAGCAATTTCCTAGCAGTTTTACATTAACCACAATTCATACATTAATGACATCACAGAAACACCTGCAAGTAAAGTTATATAGAGGCCAACTGACTTTTTAAAAGTTTGTCTGTTCTACACAGATTAAGAATTCCTCTTTTAGCAAGACCATTATGAAGTTCGGCCTGGCCCACATATTCAACATTCATACCATAATGAGGGACATATTGGACAAATGAATGCCAAACTATTCGTAGAGTTTTCCTTTCTGTTAATTCAATCTGAGATCTTCAAAGTAGTATTCTCAACCATTCGGCCATTGTGTTGATACCAACTGAGTAAAATTAGACATTTCTTTTGTACTAGTCCAGCTCTCTCTTCCTAACTTATGTGCATGCAAATTTAGTTTTTTTTTCCAATAATTCCTTTATCAATATTAATGAGAAATTATTTAAATTTGTATTTAAATTTCCGAATGTTTCATGTAAACATTTACAATTGATATAGTGAAATAACATTGTCTTGTGATATTAAAAGTTATATATAATGTTTTAAGTGTTTCAGGAAATAAAATATGTGCACAGTATTTAAAATCTTTTATTTCATTACTAGTAATTAAACTTTTTGAAGAATTTTCGGTAGAATTGTAAGATAATTCATGATTTAAAACTTTATAATTTCTTCAATTAGGAAGTGTGTGTATCCTTTTTTAAATTGCAAAACTCTTCTGGTTAAATTATTTCACTTTTTACCAAGATAATTTCTTTGTGAACTAATTTGCCATTGTAAAACATGGGTGTTGTTCACCAGTTTGCGCCTTGCAACATAAATGACAAGTAGTTTTTTTTGGGTTTCCTTTGCTTGCCTAACACCTAAATAAGGCTTAATTTTCCATAAAAGGTTATCATCAAAACATTCTTTTTGGCAGATCGCATGGTGTTTGAGTTGTTGTTAATATTGGAAGAATAAAATTGAATTATGGTTCTGTTGATCGTACTCCACCGCATTCACAAATTCAATCATCGGCATCTATTGTAATTCGATATAGTTCTCCAAGAGAACCTTCTTTGAAGTCAGCGAGACCGGAAGTTGGCGTTGAGAGATATACTTACGATCTAGATAAAGGAAAATTATAAAAATTTGATTTTTTAGTGGAAAATCAAATGGCAAATTCTCAAAACCTTCATTGTTCCATTCAAGGAAGTGATGGGATTGAAAGGTGATTTCAATGGGATTGAAAGGTGATTTCAATGGGATTGAAAGTTTGAACATAGAATTTCCAGGGTACCCTGTTAACTAATCTGAATGATAGTGGTTTTGCTAAACATATTTCTGAAACTGATATTTTGGACTGATCGAGACTTAGTCTACAGCTCCACTGTGTTCGAGAGTTAAAAACATTAACTGTAGATTAAAAGTTTTTGAAATAATCGCTACTAAAGTTTAAGAAGAGGTAGATATTCAGCAGATTACTTTTAGGTATAAACAAAGACCTGGGGAAGTAAACTTGCTGCTGTGATGGAAACATATAATGGTTGTTAGAGTGAAATTTAACCGGAGGTAAAATAAAGGACTATGAGAAATGATAGTTATATTGGTAAATCTTCATATTCCTATCTTCGAAACTTTAAGTTCAAAATTGGACGATTTGATTACTGATTATACTTCAGATTATAATCTTATGCTGATAGATTATTTTAATGCAGGAATTAGCTTGACTCTGGACACTATCATAAGGATGCGATTTCAAACATCCAACTGTCAAATGATAAAATTTGCAATAAAAGAGAGAATTTATTTATTGAACTAGTGAAATCCTATAATTTATACATAATAAATGGTCGATATCCTTTTGAATCATTAGCAGACTTTAATTACACATCCAAACTGGGTGATTCAGTAATCGATTTAGTGATTTGAAAGAGTGTCTGGTAGAGAGATTGCATAATTGATTTATTTCTGAAGATTACATGTCTGACTATCATTTGGTCATTTTTGAGATCCTGGTAGACACTGACAAGTAGATAAAATCTAACTTGATTAACAAGAAAAAATACTAATCTAGAAAGAAAACAAATCCAGTTTATATTCTGAAACATTTTAGGTTAAATATGTAAATATTGTCTTAAGTGATGGAATAGAGGACAGATATTCTGCAATTCTGGATTTAAGTCATTAGCTGAACAATGTAGAATGACAACATACCTGGGAACGATGAAATTGTTGTCTTCAGTTTGGTTTGACAGAGACTGTAGAACAGCGAAGAAACTAGAGAACAGGATGCTGAAAACATTTTTGAATATCCCGTAATAATAAAGAAATAATAAAATATTGTGATATTAAAGCAATCTATCGTTTATTATGCAAGACTAAAAGGAAAAACTACTGGTCAAATATTATTAGTAGACAGTTGCAGTCTGCGCAATCTTATAGTCAACTTCAGTCTATTGTTAATAGATTTAACCTAATTGGGTTACTCTGCTTTTCACAAAATAGTAAGCTCTGGTTTTCTATTAAAAATAATAAATAAATAAATGTAAATAAACGTATTTTAAAAAAAGGATCGTTTCATATTGTGTATTTTATATCATAAAATTTTAAGACCATTATTTAAATTTACATAACAATGATTATAAAATATTTGCCTTGCCAAATTATTAAACTCATGCAAAAAATTAATAATTTCTCAGTTTTATGTAATAAATTAATAATAACGCAAATGTTAGTAGAATTATTTATAATATTTATATTTGTTGTCTTTTGTAATAAAACGTTTTTGCATATAAAAATTATAATATAATAAAATTTTTAAAAACTATAAATAAAAATTAGCATTATGTACGACCACGTCTAAAGGCCAACAGTGCAGCTATAAGAGAAGGAATACTCCTTATAAATTTTTTTCTATTTTTGTTGTTATCAATGGGCTACAGTGCCATATTGATTTCGATTACATCCTTGTCTACTTTAAACTTTGTTTATTAATAGAAGTTATTGAACTTGCTTTCTATTAATAAACAAAGTACAAAGTAAACAAGGATGTAATCAAAAACCAATAAAAGTAAGGACATATAGGCAAAAAAGAATTAATACAGTGCCATACCTCAATAACAACCTCTATGAGTTCTCTTTTTGTAACCAAAAGATCATTTTTCTCACATTTATAGTGTGGCCATATAAAAAATAAATTTAAAATGTTTCTAACATACTAGAGAATAAAAATAACATTAAAAATACTCATTCTTAAATAATATTATGAAAATAATAATAATAAAAATAAAACTGTGCTTTCAGACAACGTAACTAATAATTTGGCCAGAGGTTAAATTATATGTTTTAGCAATAAAATCTGAAAATTTTATTGGTAAAACATCTAATTTAAATAAAAGTGACCTTTTTAAAAATTATTTTATTTTATTTGTTCATTTCTTTTTAACGAAACGTTTTAACTAAAAAAGAAATATACCAGCGAAATTCAGCTCAACTTTCCCATTTAAAATTTTGGTTTCGTCATCTGTTATCATATTTTATTAAAAATAATTTTATATCTTTAATTATTAGAAAATATCAAAGGCTTAGCTGTGAAAGTAGAGACAGGTAATTAGCATTTATAATTTTCTATAAAGAAAATTATAAATGCTAATTACGACTAAAATCGTTATTAAATCCAACCCTATGGGAGATAAACACGATGTTCAAACTTTCAGAAATTTTTCGACAAAAAGAACAGAAGTTGTTAAGCGTCAAAAAGGTGAACAGAGACATGTCCTCCCGCACGCTATAACGTCCTTACATACCAGTGGCGTGCCGTGATATTTGATGATAGGGAAGCTGTGTTTCTGTAAGAAGCCGACATCCAGGGGTAATCAGTCAATTGCGCATTAGTGATGGTATAGGGTCCATTCGTATCGTTTATTCGATAAGCCAGTAAAAACCGTAGACTTCTCTAAATGCATTTTTAATATCACAATTACATTCCGAATCGCTACCAGCGATAAAAGGGCTACAATTAAAAATAAAATAATATAAACTTAGTCGTGAAATAAAATGTGTGGTGGACGTACCGGTACAGTACATACCGGGTACAAAATATTCTTCAATATTCTCTACTTTTTAAACCTTAAAACAATGCATTTAGTCAATTAGCTCACTATGGGTGGCTAATGGATGGAATCAAAGACAGTTGCAGAGCGCGCATACACGCAGACTGCCAAATCCACAGGGTGCCAATACCGGTCAATGTCAAATACCTCTTTTGTCACATCGCTATTATATCTCAAATGATAGGGCTATTGTAGATTTTAAACGTTTCTCACCATAGCTGTAAAAATCTAAATATGTTGAATTTAATAGTCATTTGTTTTCTAACTAATTCGTTTTAGGACTAAGNATACAGTGCCATACCTCAATAACAACCTCTATGAGTTCTCTTTTTGTAACCAAAAGATCATTTTTCTCACATTTATAGTGTGGCCATATAAAAAATAAATTTAAAATGTTTCTAACATACTAGAGAATAAAAATAACATTAAAAATACTCATTCTTAAATAATATTATGAAAATAATAATAATAAAAATAAAACTGTGCTTTCAGACAACGTAACTAATAATTTGGCCAGAGGTTAAATTATATGTTTTAGCAATAAAATCTGAAAATTTTATTGGTAAAACATCTAATTTAAATAAAAGTGACCTTTTTAAAAATTATTTTATTTTATTTGTTCATTTCTTTTTAACGAAACGTTTTAACTAAAAAAGAAATATACCAGCGAAATTCAGCTCAACTTTCCCATTTAAAATTTTGGTTTCGTCATCTGTTATCATATTTTATTAAAAATAATTTTATATCTTTAATTATTAGAAAATATCAAAGGCTTAGCTGTGAAAGTAGAGACAGGTAATTAGCATTTATAATTTTCTATAAAGAAAATTATAAATGCTAATTACGACTAAAATCGTTATTAAATCCAACCCTATGGGAGATAAACACGATGTTCAAACTTTCAGAAATTTTTCGACAAAAAGAACAGAAGTTGTTAAGCGTCAAAAAGGTGAACAGAGACATGTCCTCCCGCACGCTATAACGTCCTTACATACCAGTGGCGTGCCGTGATATTTGATGATAGGGAAGCTGTGTTTCTGTAAGAAGCCGACATCCAGGGGTAATCAGTCAATTGCGCATTAGTGATGGTATAGGGTCCATTCGTATCGTTTATTCGATAAGCCAGTAAAAACCGTAGACTTCTCTAAATGCATTTTTAATATCACAATTACATTCCGAATCGCTACCAGCGATAAAAGGGCTACAATTAAAAATAAAATAATATAAACTTAGTCGTGAAATAAAATGTGTGGTGGACGTACCGGTACAGTACATACCGGGTACAAAATATTCTTCAATATTCTCTACTTTTTAAACCTTAAAACAATGCATTTAGTCAATTAGCTCACTATGGGTGGCTAATGGATGGAATCAAAGACAGTTGCAGAGCGCGCATACACGCAGACTGCCAAATCCACAGGGTGCCAATACCGGTCAATGTCAAATACCTCTTTTGTCACATCGCTATTATATCTCAAATGATAGGGCTATTGTAGATTTTAAACGTTTCTCACCATAGCTGTAAAAATCTAAATATGTTGAATTTAATAGTCATTTGTTTTCTAACTAATTCGTTTTAGGACTAAGTGTCCTCAGAAATTTCAAAAATTTAGAACTCTTCGGTCACTCTCATCGAACAGGAAAAATTTCTGTCTTTATTACATTAATAATACAAAAAAATCAGTCTCCATTGTACTCGGCTAGAGATGGTTTGATTAAGCTTTTGTTTAAGTAAAATTTCGGCTCTTTTATCGGGTTTTGTTTATGTCCCCAATTCCCTAATCGCTAAATTATTTAACTACTTCTTAAGTAGAAATAAGTCGAAACCTGTTACTTTGTACTCGAATATTTGTAGTCTCGGGAAAAAAGTGGAAAGACAAATTTTTATAACAAATGGATACATAAATTGTAAATTTAAGAAAAATAAATTCTTATCGGTTGGGTTAAGTTATAAATCTACTCGCGATTCGCATAATCGGGCGAATATCTAGCAGGCAGCTAACGGCCCAGAACTGGTTCCGGATAGAATTGGATGCGGTATAGGTGTAGCATCCACCCGAGTTCTTAGGCTTCGACTGGCTAAACCGGGAGAGGTTGGTGCTCTGTAAAGCTCGTGCGCAAATCCGGCTTTTTGGATGCTGACAATACAGCGCATCCACTCCACCACTAATATTTGAACATATCAATACAATAGCGATCTTTTTTTCACGTGTAGTATAGAAATTTGTAATAAGATACATAATGCGGTTATAATAAAATATTGCGCGATTATTTTCTTATAATTAAAATTAATATGTATTTATTTTTTATAAAATACGAGGGAAGCGGCGCTTCCACCGCTTCCAATGAAAGAACGCTACTGTTACATACAGAAAAATCCTCCAAATGTTTTTGTATTTCTCGACGTTTCAAACTGTCTTCAGTCCAAAAAAATGTAAAAATTTTGAAAGGGGGTTTAGTTTTTCATAGATCTATGTTATTTAAAACAGTCAGAACAGTAAAAATTATGAACACGCTACAAGTTAATTGCACATTGCATTAATTCCTGCGATTCTACGAGATTAACTTAATGCAGAAATAGTAATGTCAAAGTATTGCTAACATTATTAGGTTTTCCAGGCAAGCCTCTTTGTCCACCTCTGACACGCAGTATTTATTTTTTCTATATTACACATATTTCACAGTAAAAATTATTGCAATTTGACACGAAAATGAATTTGTTTTTAATACTTTTCCGATAATTGTTAAAGTGGAAAATTATTATTGTCTATCGTGCAGATCGAACGTATATTTAAACGAATCGAGAGACTTCTATAAAAGATTAATGTCTATGGAGCGTATTGCATCCATTCACGAAACATTATTAAATGTAAATGCTTATTTTTTTAATCTTAACAATTCAAGTATAGGCAAAAACACTAAACATTATGCACAATATATAACTTTATCTTTCCAAATTTTATTACTGTTTTATATAAACTGTAAGTTTTAAAGAAATTAAATTAATTTAAAAATAACAATTGAAAAAGTTATAATATATATACAGAGGACTTCGTACTTCGAACGTTCGAAGAGCTCGAATGCTAAATTCGGAAGAATTTCAAGTCAAAACTGAAAAAATCCCATGTGTAAACATCATCTATGACAGGGATGGACGACCTTTTTCTATGTAATGGCCGCACTTCAAAACTTTTGAACTGATGCAAGTAGCATACAAGAGAAAAGAAATGGGAAATGTGACGCCCGCCGCAAGTTGCCTGTCTATGGTGTGCTCAAGTCGTCCTTTGCATTTTTGGTGTTTGTTTATATATACAATCTATACTTGTTTCCCGTGGTATCATTTTCCTTAATCTTTCTCTAGTGTACTTTCATATAGTTAACACTACGTTTTTATTCATAGAATTTCTATTAATGACACCTTTCTTATGATGGTTCACTTTACAACCACTCCTTTTTAGGAGTCGATTTACTTTGTAAAATCAGCGCCTGTCTAAATTATTACTATACAGTTTAGTATTATTTCTTCATTAATATAAAAAACTATAATTAGTGAAGTGTGAGAGACAATGTGTCAGATTATAATCAATGACACTATTCTGTCGTTACCTCGTAACCATGAAATTTTGGAATCGATTTTAAGAAGTTTTCTGTGGGAAAACTCGATCATATTTAAGTGTTAAACTGGTGAAAAAATCTGAACTACTTCGTTTGTCAGGTGCAAACACGCGACCAATTATCAGGTTTTAGTAGTTTTATTCACCTGGCCATTGTTAGGCAACGATAAAATATAGATACGCTATCCATGAATGCGTAACAGTGATGAAAATTAAAACAAAATAAATATATTTATTTCATTATATTGCAAATGGTATAAAATAAAAATATATGTGAAAAAGTTATACATGTAATAACTTTATATCGCCTTTATGTATATACTGTATAAGTTGTAAAAATCTATATTAAATAAGAGAAACCTCTAAGAACGGCCACCTTTTAACAGTGGACAATTTTCACAAACTTTTTAACATATATTCAGATAACACAACTTTTTAACAACGGCTATTATTCTTGTACCCGTCACTGACTGTTATTGAGAGGTTTGACTGTGCGTATTATAATAAAACTTTAAAAATTATTTTATTATAAAGTATAAAATACGCCAAGTTTCTTTATAATTAATATACAGGAAACCAGTTGTAACTACCTCATTGTAAGTTAGGAAATTATCGTTACTTAAATTAAAATTTAGTACTATAAAT
The DNA here is from genome assembly GCF_000671375.1 of Centruroides sculpturatus. Lineage (NCBI taxonomy): Eukaryota > Metazoa > Arthropoda > Arachnida > Scorpiones > Buthidae > Centruroides > Centruroides sculpturatus. The sequence goes on along the minus strand of NW_019385658.1, from coordinate 61,940 downwards.
TGAGGTTGACTACGAAATAAAGTAAACACAGAAAATATGAACAATTGATGTTCTGGAATACGCCGACAGATGGCGTGCACAGATTTTTTACCTGAAGTTTGAAGATCCATATCAGCCTTCAGTGTTTGTAGTGTATGGCACTGGCATGTTTCTGCATTGCTACATTAAAAACTTTGCTTGAAAATAACAGCTGTATTTTAAATTTATTATATGTAAGTAGCGTAATTGTACTTTCTACAGTAATATACTGTTATAAACCTTACACGATACAGTTTTAAATGGTATTTATTATTTCCAGAGAGTTAGGAGTATTTCTATGGTTAGCAATGCGGCCATTAACTTGAAAATTCTTTGATTAGTCAGCTGATTTAGGCTGATGATAATAGTGAAGACAAGACATTGTGTAACTGTCGTCAAGTTTTATATGATAAATAACATACCAATTATGACTCATACTATATGGAGTTAGCAGGATGCTCAATTTTTGTTACGTCTTCCTGAAATTAGTCTCAGTAAGGCACAGAACAATTAGGTATTACGTGGAATAAATAAATACTTTAAGTAGTAGACAAGAATAAGTCCTCTCAGAATATTAATATGGATGAGAAACGATGTAAACTGTTTATATCGAACAACAGAAAACCTAAGTCAAATGTAGAAGAAAAAGGGTTGGACATCGTAGCAAAGGAATTGATAATTACGACAAGGTGTTAAGGTGTTAAATACTGTTAATAAAGTAAGCATATATAAATATTGGACTAGCGATTACACTCGATACCACCTATAATTGAATCTTTCTTACACTTAATTCTAGCATGGTTTCTATACAATTATAATAATATAATTTTTGTAATATAGCATACAGGTTAACCTGAAAGGTAATTAATTCCAAATATTTCTCAAGACTGTTTTAAGGTATGTGCAGTTTCCTTTTGACAACATTATACAGGGTGTTCCGATCGAAAGTACCCAATTTTATTTGGCTATAAAGAAATTAAATGTTAAAGATATTAATTCAGCAAAGGTCGCGTATGACAGGAAAACTTACCAGATTAGACTAGAAAAATAATCACATTCCTGGGGGTTTCAGCTTTCAGTGTACAATTTGCTGCTATGTACTGTACGCTGCAGCCAGTTATTACTACCCTTTTCTAAAAGCCAATTAGGTTGTAAATGCGAAGATCTACAGTAAATATTTTATGTCAAGTACTGGTTAATTAGTATGTGTATCAGCAAGTAACAATAAAGATATTTCTTATTCATAGAGCTAAAACTGGCGAAGAGTTAAACAGTGCGTGGGGTTATAATCAATGACATCGTTACCTAGTAACCACGAATATGTAGAATCGATTCATAGAAGTGACAACATCGCTTGATTTTATTTGCGTGCCAAGGGGAATGTCTTCCGGAAAAACTTTGTGTATGAAGCTCGACCATATATTTAGCTGTTAGACACATGGAAAAATCCGGAAATATCCACGTGGCGAGCTCGCTGTCACGCACTAACCAGCGACCGTTGTTCGATGGTATTATGGCTTCTTTCCATTTATGTCTGTTTCTGCCCCGCGTTGACCTTATTTTCCAAACCCGTCGCGGGTTCGACCAACCCGACAATGAAGATGAAAGACTAATAGCTGGATTAATGAGGGACCTGCTGTGTATAAGCGAAAATTATCAACCGTGAATATTTTCTGGAGATCTTCCCGTGGATTGGAAATCGAAGGAGTCCAACTGGAATCCACGTGTCAGCCTAGTGTTCTCCTCAACACAAGGCTGACACGTTTGTTAAAGATATAAGTATGATTAAGAAATGACAGGAATGAGTGTATCTTTGTGACTCTGCCATCTCTTTACTAATTCGTATATTTCGAATTATTTTAAACATATTGTAGATTTACCTTAATAGTATCGAAAGATCTACAGTTACTTTACAGTGTGCTGTAAAATAAACATAAAATATTTAAATCAGAGTTTTTAATAAAATACAATTGTTACTTAACCTGTCAACACGCTCCTAGTGCCGATTAGGAACCAATCGATTTTTAATTAGTTTGTGTAAAAAATCTAATTGTGTGAAAAATCTGAAAAAATTATTACCTGTCTACCTTTTCTTCAATTTTACGATGCGCAATTCAGTTTTTGATTAAAGCGTCTCATTATTTTTATTTAATTATTGGTGCCGAATCGGCACTATAGCGCTCGTGATCTCGGACTTCAATTTTCAAATTTCCCGCCAGTCGCTGTTACTAAAAATAGCTGAAGCTACGGCGCGCTCTTCTTCGCTTATAATCGCGTTATTATAAGGCGAATAACTTCTAAAAAACTGAAATAATTTAATTTCTTCCATTGGTATTTTTTAATCATTTTATAAAGTTTTATGACACCATCACATTTCCCTGAGTGGAAGTAAACAATTTGTTAGCCATTTGACCCTCAGCTGACAGAGAAGAAAGTTTTTGAAAACAAAGTAATAAAGTGATTAGCAGTTTGTTGTTTTTCACAGTGGAGGACAAGTAAGTCTATTATTTTCCACAGAATAGAGTTGAAAAATAGCACAATTCCGTGAAATTTAACAAATCTGATGTCAATAAAGGAAAGTTGAAGTTATTTATAGTGAGTTGATATTTTATAAGTTTAGTTTTTGCATTTATAAATCAAATTTTAAAAAATATAAATTTTTTATTTAAATAAATTTAAATAAAAAAATAGAATTTTTATTATTTAAATATAAATTCTATATTTTAACAAGTATTTTATACTGTTAGATAGTAGAGAAATCGAGTATTTAAGCATTTACTGTATATCAGTAAAAATAAAAAAATTGCGTTAATTTGGTTTATATATTTTGCCGTTACATTGCGCATGTAAGCTTTAAACTACAGTCAGAAATATATATTATTTTTATATGAATTTATTAATTATAATAAACATACATTATGTCTAAAATTTAATTAAAATAGCACTCTCTAATTAACATCTTAAATGAAGAAGTAATTAAATCGGGTCCCGCCGCCATCTTAAATAACGCGCGACGGTAAATGATCGATTTTGAGCGCGTCGCGTTGAATCAAATTAAATAATTTATAAAAATTAAAATAATAAGTATGTTTACAAAATAATTGACTATATCTATTCGCAATAGTACTGTAAAACACATCGTACTTATAGTTTAGCATTTCTGATAACAATTAATTAATTTTTTAATTTTCTTATATTTTATATATAAAATGCGAATAAAAAAAACATAAATGAGTAAAACTTAATAAAGAAAATATTTGCAACTTCAGAAAACTCATATATATGAGAATCTATCAAAAAAAGTTAGTTAATAATAATTAAAATCGAAAAAACATAAAACTTTCCAGGTAAGGTAATTTCTATTGTAAAAAGTGAGGTAGGCGATCACGTGACGCCCGTCTCCCCATCGTCTGTAACCAAAACGGACGAGGGTGAAATAAAAGCGGAAACACCAATAGAAGTAAAAACAAACATCGGCGCGTATCTAGGACTATATATTTGAATGGGAGCGAAGATGAAACACGACACTTTGTAATTTATTCTAATTACCTTCTAATATTAAAAAATTAAAATCCTCAACAAAATTATAACAAAATTAAAATTTTTTGACTAAATTCGACTACAAACATATCGTAGAACTGGATTAGAATAAAAGTATCCGTTTTTCGACGCTAAGTTTTTATTAATTAATTTTTTTAATTGGTGCCTAATTAACGGAGCGCGCGTAATTTCCATTTGACGGAACACGTGTGTGCCGACGGGTTAAAAAAAATAAATTGGATAAAGTTTTGTCGCGGAGAGAGAGAGAGTTCACTTAAGGTTCGCGACGTGATAAATACCTTTGGTAGTAGATATCCCGATCAGGTCGTGTCGAATCGGAGAACCAGGTAATAGTTCTTCTTATTGGCTTTTACAGGTTTTATCCAAGGGTGAAATATCCAGTCAAAATGTCCCGTTGAATTATCCAGGCTCTATCGTGCACTAACACACAAAAAAAGGTTGTTGATAAAAGTTATCTTACGTAATGGTCTTTCCTCTCCGAGGACTAATACGGCAACTGAGGAGACTTTCTCAGGTAGCTACAAACAACGATCGTTATGTCTCTCGAACAATGTTAGTATTAAAGACTACTTCTAATATAGGAATTTCTAGTATTTCATAAATATATCGGATTATTACTTTATATAATTCATCAGAATTATATAAAGTAATAAACCGTGTTATTTACTACACTTTTGGAAAGTTATATGAGATCTTGTATAAACATTGACAAACGTCTTGAGTATCTTGTATGTAAATACAAACAGATGAGCCCGGTGTTGGTCGTGTAAAAGTAATGACAGCAAAGATCAAAATTATTAGATTAAATCCGATCTGACTCGTTTTCACCGATGCAAGAATTAGGTTCACACTCTTCAATCGATTCAAACTAGTCCAATCTAATAACACTTTAGTTATTATTGAAAATAGAATCGAATTCCATTATTTATAAGTATAAATATAGAAATATTCATTCGCGAAATAAGCTCATTTCAAATTGAATTGATATTGATCGACTGCATTGCGATAATAAAATTCTGCACATTGCTTAGATGAGTAAACCATTTCGCTTATTTCAGTTATGATAGAAGCGAATACACGTGGATGGAGAAGGGAAAATCGTTATAACAGCAGTAGAGCACTACAATTGTTATAGAGTAATAAGCTCCATTACTTCTGGTTAGATGCAATATGGCTGAGAACTGTGTTTACTGTACGCTTTATCCCATATTCTCTGTATCTATAATTTTTGGCGATATTTACTTCATACGTTGCGATTGTTGCCAGTTGAACGCCAGACAATCAAAAATAATAAAATTTTACAGGAAAGCATTCTGATAGATTTGATTACTACAACAATTATATTTGTCCTTCAGAATCTTACAACTAAAGAGAGCGTTGTTTTCTGTAGTCCTATCGAGAGATATAGCGGTAGAGAAATGTATCGTTTTTTGAAAATGGCCTTTTCTTTTATTAATATCGGTTGCATTCTTTGCATACATATCGGTAAAAACAAAATTAGCTTTGACATGAAAATATCGAGTTCAGAGCCGTAACTAGGCAGGTGCAACAGGTGCACCCACACAGGGCCCACTTGGAAGTGGGCCCAAACTGCCGTTTACAAGAAATTATTAAATTTTAAATTTTTCCACGTTTCTGCAGCAAGGTTTGGCGATTACATTTCGTCTTACTTAGACCCTAGATGTCTGCTCACCAGTTTTCCCAACTGTGGCGACTTTTAGAGGGACGTAGTGAGGTAGCGGAGACCTCAGACAAATCAGCCAAAAGTAGCAACTTTTGAGATTTTTTAATTTATTTTTTGAGAAGTTTAAATTTATGTTTATAGTTTTCAAATTTACAGATTTATTTCTACTTTACAGAGCTCTCTGGCAATTACTAATATTATTACGATATACAAACTGTATTTCTAGTGTGCAGAGCTAGAAATCTGTAAAGATAACATTTTGTAACAAAAATAAATCTGCCCGAGGATTTTTTTAAAATTACTAAATTGAAAACGGTAACTCTCGAATAAAATCTTAATCTCGAGGTTGTAAAAGGCGTGCAGAAATTCTGACATCATTTTTTGCTTTATAGTGGTACGCATATGTGGTGTATACCTGAACGGCGGATTAAGCGGTAAGCGAACTATGCGGGCGCGTAGGGCCCGAAGGGGCTCCCGCAGTCTTTAAAATGCTACTGAAAAAAGGGATTGCGAAAACACAGAAGATAGAAATAGTCCCAAAAAAAAAGCTTCGATATATATAGATACATGGAAGTAATAAATGATATAGCTTTATGGCCAA